>NC_086447.1:741061466-741118966 GCF_028390025.1 Pseudophryne corroboree | reverse complement strand
CGTCATGGGGTCAGGATACTGCCGTATCTGGACGACTTGTTAATCCTGGCAAATTCACCAGAACTTCTACGTCATCTGGATATGACGGTCCGGTTTCTACAAGCCCACGGGTGGCTCATCAACTGGAAGAAATCCTCCCTGGTCCCTGCTCAGAGCATGGTGCACCTGGGAGTGCTATTGGACATTCACAACCAGCAGTTGTTCTTGTCTCAGGAGAAAGTCCTGAGGCTTCAGGACAGGATTCGTTGCTTCCTTTCTCGTCCGCAAGTGTCGATACATTCGGCAATGCAGGTGCTGGGGCTCATGGTATCAGCTTTCGACATGGTGGAGTATGCTAAATTCCATTCTCGCTCCGGGACCAACAATTGTGCAGGGGTTGTCCCTTCTGGATATCCAACTGGGTCCTGCTGATGACAGATGCCAGTCTAAGAGGTTGGGGCGCGGTGCTGGAGCAACACTCCCTTCAGGGTCGGTGGACCAAGGAGGAATCTTTCCTCTCGATCAACATTCTGGAATTGCGGGCGGTCTTCAATGCGTTGAACCTGGCCCAGCATTTAATTCAGAACCGTCCTGTTCAAGTACAGTCGGACAACGCCACCATAGTGGCTTACATAAATCATCAAGGCGGCACTCGAAGCAGTTTGGCAATGAAGGAAGTCTCACGGATTCTACGTTGGGCGGAACGCCATCTACCGGCCATATCGGCAATATTCATTCCGGGAGTCCTGAATTGGGAAGCGGACTTTCTCAGTCGTCAGGACGTGCATGCCGGCGAGTGGGGCCTCCATCCAGAAGTGTTTCAACTCCTAGTGGAAAAGTAGGGTCTTCCAGATGTAGATCTGATGGCGTCTTGACACAATCACAAGGTTCCGGTCTTCGGAGCAAGAACAAGGGACCCTCAAGCAGCATTTGTGGATGCGCTGGCGGTGCCGTGGAGGTTTCGGCTGCCGTACGTGTTCCCTTCGGTGTCACTCCTGCCCAGGGTAATTCGGAAGTTCAAGCAAGAAAGAAGAACTCTGCTTCGTATAGCTCCGGCGTGGCCCAGACGGCACTGGTTCTCAGACCTGCAAGGCCTATCGTCGGACTGTCCACTTCTACTTCCACAATGCCCAGACCTCCTTGTTCAGGGCCCCTTTGTTTACCAGGACCTAGCCCAGCTATCTTTGACGGCGTGGCTCTTGAAGCTTCCGTCTTGAGGGCTAAGGGTTTTTCTGAAGAGGTCATTAAAACTATGTTGCGGGCCCGGAAACTGGCTTCTGCTCGGATTTATCATAGGGTCTGGCATTCCTACTTTGTTTGGTGCGCATCTAACAATTATGACGCTTCCAAGTTTAGTACAGCCAAACTTTTGGCTTTTCTGCAGCAGGGCCTAGATTTAGGCCTGCATCTGGCCTCCCTCAAGGTTCATATTTCTGCCTTGTCGGTGTGGTTTCAAAGAAAAATTGCGACTTTACCTGATGTTCATACTTTCACTCAGGGTGTGTTGCGTATCGAACCTCCCTATGTCCCGCCTGTGGCTCCTTGGGACTTGTCGGTGGTTTTGGAGGCGTTAAGTGGCTTTCCCTTAAGGTGGTGTTCTTGCTGGCTATTGCCTCTGCTAGAAGAGTGTCGTATCTGGGTTCCTTGTCTTGTAGTTCCCCATATCTGATTTTTCACCGTGATCGGGCGATTCTTAGGACTCGTCCCGGATATTTTACCTAAGGTGGTTTCTTCGTTCCACCTTAATCAGGAGATTGTGGTTCTGGCCTTTGTCTCTCCTGATTTGTCTCCCAAAGAGAGGTCTTTGGATGTGGTACGGGCTCTCCGTAGCTATGTGAAGATAACTGCTTCTATTCGAAAGTCTGATTCTCTCTTTGTTTTGTTTGGATTTCACAAACGTGGCTGGCCTGCTCACAAGCAGACCCTGGCCAGATGGATTAGAATGGTGATTGCACATGCTTATGTGAGAGCTGGTCTGTCAGCTCCTGCTCACATCACGGCCCCTTCTTGGGCGGCGCAACGTGGTGCGACCCTTGATCAATTGTGCAAGGCGGCTACATGGTCCTCAGGGAACACGTTCATAAGGTTCTATGCCTTCGATACTGCTGCTTCCCAGGATGCTTCCTTTGGACGCCGGGTTCTTGTGCCCGCTACAGTGCGTCCCCTCCCATAAGGAACTGCTTTAGGACATCCCCATTGTCCAATCCTTGTGGAGCCCAGTGTACCACGCAGCAGAAAACGAGTTTTATGGTAAGAACTTACCTTTGTTAAAACTCTTTCTGCGAGGTACACTGGGCTCCACAAGGCGCCCACCCTGACGCACTTAGCTTCTTCGGGTTGGTATGGCATTAGCCGCTGACATTTCTCCTGTCGTGAGAGTGTGGTGTATGTGGCTACTAACTGTTGTCGTCTCTTTTCCTGCTACTGCATTGGGCTGGTTAACTAAAAACTGAGCTCCTGTGCAGGGAGGTGGGGTTATAGAGGAGGCGGCGCTGTGCATTCTGGGAACAGTCAAAGCTTTGAGCCTGTTGGTGCCTCGGATCAAGATCCTACTCTACACCCCATTGTCCAATCCTTGTGAAGCCCAGGGTACCTTGCAGAAAGAGAGTTTTAACAAAGTAAGTTCTTACCATAAAACTCGTTTTAGTATTTAGACAACTGTGCGTGCTTAACTTTGTATATATTCTGTATACAACTGGACCTTGATAAGATGTTCTGTGTGGGTCCAGTAAATGTGAATGCCTCTGCGTGTCAGGCAGAGGCGTTTGCGGGGCGCCAGCAATGCTCCATTTCCTATGTGGAGACTGGGCACTGCAGGGGTGTGGCCTCATAATGGGGGGTGGTGCACATTAGCCACCACTATCAGAAATATGGCGGTGGGCTTCCCGTGGGCGCAGGTAAGCTGCGCTGGCAGGAAGCAACCCTAATTTCTGCTTGAATGGGGGATACAGCCTTGCCCTGCAATGGGCGGTCGCCAGCATGTGATCACAAGGATTGAAAAAATTTTGCAGAATTTGCAATCCTTACTGAATCGGGCCCATAGTTAAGTCAATGGCAATCGACTAGTTTTCAAAGTGCTGGTTTGCTAGGGTGGCCAAATTGGGGGAGTCTTATAGCTTGCAGTCTTATCACCATGGCCAAGATTTATCAAGCATTAAGCCCAGTACACACCAAAACGAGTCCCTGCCGACGCTGATATTGGTGGAAGCGGGGTGCCGGCGTCAGCAAGTGCATACACACTTACAGATGCAAGCGAGGAAGGGAGCGACTGCAGGGGAAATGACGCCCATGCTACATCTAGCATGGCTGTCGTTAACAAGGACCTCCCTCATCTGTACTTGTTAATGATGTGCGGGATCGTTAAGGATATTGAGCATACACACTGGACGAGATTGTAAAAGTTCTCGCTCAGATTGGCCCTTCTGAATGAGATCTTTTACTTTTTCATCTATTGTGTATGGGGCTTTAGAGTGATAAATTGCACAGTGATAAAGTAGCAACCAAGCAGCTCCTCTTTTTTTTTTTTCAAACCCAGCCTGTAACAGTATCCGGTCTCTGGGTCGACTGGTCTAAAGGTCGACATGCGTTTTTATTTTATTTTTTCTCTTTTTCATACTTTACGATTCACGTGGACTACGATTGGGAATGGTAACCTGTGCCGTGCGCAGCGGTAGCGGATCGAGGCACCTTGCCAAAGCATGGCGAGCGAAGCGTTGCACTAATTGGGGTTCCCGGCCACTGTACGGTGAAAATGACACCAAAAAAAAAAAAAGATTAAAAAAACTCATGTCAACCTTTTGACCTGTCAAACTCGATACCCCATCGATCTAGTTACAGTCGACATAGACACTGTCAACTTAAGTGTGGTTGACCTTCAATACCACACCCGCCTGTAACATGGCAGTTAGGAGCTGTTTGGTTGGTACTTTATCACCGTGCAATTAATCACTTTCCAAGGCTTCATCAATCTGGGCCCATATTTTGCATATGCCTGATAATACGAAATCAAACGTTGTAGTTACTGGTTTATTCTGATGTCCACTTACAATATACAGGCTTTTTAGGATAAATAACTTTAGAGAATAATGTTGTTTTTTTACTTTGTCTTTCATCCATTGTCCATCACCCTGTCTCTACAAATAATCTGCCCGTTCTCAAAACGGAGAGCCTGACCAATATTTCACAGCTTGGCAGGACAGCAAGAGGAGCTGTAGGAGAGGAGCAAGGAGCTCTTCAAGGGCACTGCAATCTTATTTGGGGAGGTATGCAGAGCACAATGAGCCACTATTAGCCATAGATAGATATTGGGGGGAGAGGGGGGGGGGGAGTTAGTAAATTCAGGTATTTACCTTGCATTTCTGACAATATTTTTTCATGATCTGACTGAATAATTGAATGACTAAAACAACCATAAACAAGAATTTAATATCCTTTCTATCGCAGAAGAATCCATGAGTTAAGCAGCTTATTTTATTTACTGTCGTTTATGTTTAAATAGCTACATATGAAACAAAGCAAAAATGTTACAATCAAAATTTCTGCCTCCAATTTTCTCTATGCTACTTGTTTCTCCATTTACTGAAATACTTTCCTAATATTTTGGAGGAGGAATGTTATCCTAATGATTCACGGTGACTTTCCTCCTTGGGTAACTACATTTCTCTGACGTCCTAGTGGATGCTGGGAACTCCGAAAGGACCATGGGGAATAGCGGCTCCGCAGGAGACTGGGCACAACTAAAGAAAGCTTTTAGGTCACCTGGTGTGCACTGGCTCCTCCCACTATAACCCTCCTCCAAGCCTCAGTTAGATTTTGTGCCCGGCCGAGGTTGGATGCACACTAGGGGCTCTCCTGAGCTTCTAGAAAGAAAGTATATAATTAGGTTTTTTATTTTACAGTGAGACCTGCTGGCAACAGGCTCACTGCAGCGAGGGACTAAGGGGAGAAGAAGCGAACCTACCTGCTTGCAGCTAGCTTGGGCTTCTTAGGCTACTGGACACCATTAGCTCCAGAGGGATCGACCGCATGGAACTGGCCTTGGTGTTCGGTCCCGGAGCCGCGCCGCCATCCCCCTTACAGAGCCAGAAGCAAGAAGAGGTCTGGAAAATCGGCGGCAGAAGACATCAGTCTTCACCAAGGTAGCGCACAGCACTGCAGCTGTGCGCCATTGCTCCTCATGCACACTTCACACTCCGGTCACTGAGGGTGCAGGGCGCTGGGGGACGGGGGGGGGGGGGGGGGGGGAGCCCTGAGCAGCAATAAAAACACCTTGGCTGGCATATATATCACAATATATAGCCCCAGAGGCTATATATGTGATAAATACCTCTGCCAGAATCCATAAAAAGGGGGGAGAAAAGTCCGCGACAAAGGGGCGGAGCTATCTCTCTCTCTCAGCACACTGGCGCCATTTTCTCTTCACAGTGCAACTGGAAGACAGCTCCCCAGGCTCTCCCCTGTAGTTTTCAGGCTCAAAGGGTTAAAAAGAGAGGGGGGGGCACTAAATTTAGGCACAATATTGTATATACAAGCAGCTATTGGGAAAAATTCACTCAATATAGTGTTAATCCCTAAATTATATAGCGCTCTGGTGTGTGCTGGCATACTCTCTCTCTCTGTCTCCCCAAAGGGCTGTGTGGGGTCCTGTCCTCAGTCAGAGCATTCCCTGTGTGTGTGCGGTGTGTCGGTACGGCTTTGTCGACACGTTTGATGAGGAGGCTTATGTGATGGCAGAGCAGATGCCGATAAATGTGATGTCGCCCCCTGGGGGCCGACACCAGAGTGGTTGGATAGGTGGAAGGTATAAACCGACAGTGTCAACTCCTTACATAAAAGGCTGGATGACGTAACAGCTATGGGACAGCCGGCTTCTCAGCCCGCGCCTGCCCAGGCGTCTCAAAGGCCATCAGGGGCTCAGAAACGCCCGCTCCCTCAGATGGCAGACACAGATGTCGACACGGAGTCTGACTCCAGTGTCGACGAGGTTGAGACATATACACAATCCACTAGGAACATCCGTTACATGATCCCGGCAATAAAAAATGTGTTACACATTTCTGACATTAACCCAAGTACCACTAAAAAAGGGTTTTATGTTTTTGCGGAGAAAAAGCAGGCAGTGTTTTGTTCCCCCATCAAATGAGTGAATGAAGTGTGAAAAAGCGTGGGTTCCCCCGATAAGAAACTGGTAATTTCTAAAAAGTTACTGATGGCGTACCCTTTCCCGCCAGAGGATAAGTTACGCTGGGAGATATCCCCTAGGGTGGATAAGGCGCTCACACGTTTGTCAAAAAGGTGGCACTGCCGTCTTAGGATACGGCCACTTTGAAGGTACCTGCTGATAAAAAGCAGGAGGCTATCCTGAAGTCTGTATTTACACACTCGGGTACTAGACTGAGACCTGCAGATAGTGCTGCTGCAGCGTGGTCTGTAACCCTGTCAGACAGGGATACTAGTTTGCAAACATAAGATGTCGTCCTATATATGAGGGATGCACAGAGGGATATTTTGCCGGCTGGCATCCAGAATTAATGCAATGTCCATTCGGTCAGGAGGTTATTAGAGACCCGACACTGGACAGGTGATGCTGACTTTAAAAGGCACATAGAGCCTTATAAGGGTGAGGAATTGTTTGGGGATGGTCTCTGGGACCTCGTATCCACAGCAACAGCTGGGAAGAAAAAATTTTTACCTCAGGTTTCCTCACAGCCTCAGAAAGCACTGTATTATCATCGGGTACAGTCCTTTCGGCTTCAGAAATGCAAGCGTGTAAAACGAGGGAAGAGGGAAAAAGCTGCACCAGTCAGCCAGTTCCCAAAATCAAAATTCTTCCCCCGCTTCCTCTGAGTCCACCGCATGACGGGGGGGCTCCACAGGCGTAGCCAGGTACGGTGGGGGGCCGCCTCAATAATTTCAGCGATCAGTGGGCTCGCTCACAGGTGGATCCCTAGATCCTTCAAGTAGTATTTCAGGGGTACAAGCTGGAATTCGAGGCGTCTCCCCCCCGCCGTTTAGTCAAATCTGCCTTGCCGACAACTCCCTCAGGCAGGGAGACTGTGCTAGAGGCAATTCACAAGCTGTATTCCCAGCAGGTGATAGTCAAGGTGCCCCTACTTCAACAAGGACGGGGTTACTATTCCACACTGTTTGTGGTACCGAAACCGGACGGTTCGGCGAGACCCATTTTATATTGAAATCCTTGAACACATACATAAAAAAATTCAAGTTCAAGATGGAATCGCTCAGGGCGATTATTGCAAGCCTGGAGGAGGGGGATTACATGGTATCCCTGGACATCAAGGAGGCTTACCTACATGTCCCCATTTACCATCCTCACCAGGAGTACCTCAGATTTGTGGTACAGGATTGCCATTACCAATTCCAAACACTGCCGTTTGGACTGTCCACGGCACCGAGGGTCTTTACCAAGGTAATGGCAGAAATGATTATACTCCTTCGAGAAAGGAAGTTTTAATTATCCCGTACTTGGACGATCTCCTTATAAAGGCAAGGTCCAAGGAGCAGTTGTTGGTCGGAGTAGCACTATCTCGGGAAGGGCTACAACAGCACGGATGGATTCTATACATTCCAAAGTCACAGCTGGTTCCTACCACACGCCTACTGTTCCTGGGGATGGTTCTGGACACAGAACAGAAAAAAGTGTTTCTCCCGCAGGAGAAAGCCAAGGAGCTGTCATCTCTAGTCAGAAACCTCCTGAAACCAAAACAGGTATCGGTGCATCACTGCACACGAGTCCTGGGAAAAATGGTAGCTTCTTACGAAGCAAAATTCCATTCGGCAGGTTCCATGCAAGAACCTTTCAGTGGGACCTCTTGGACAAGTGGTCGGGATCGCATCTTCAGATGCATCGGCTGATAACCCTGTCTCCAAGGACCAGGGTATCTCTACTGTGGTGGCTGCAGAGTGCTCATCTTCAAGAGGGCCGCAGATTCGGCATACAGGACTGGGTCTTGGTAACCACGGATGCCAGCCTTCGAGGCTGGGGGGCAGTCACACAGGGAAGAAATTTCCAAGGACTTTGGTCAAGTCAGGAGTCGTCCCTACACATAAATATTCTGGAACTGAGGGCCATTTACAATGCCCTAAGTCTGGCAAGGCCTCTGCTTCAAAACCAGCCGGTACTGATCCAATCAGACAACATCACGGCAGTCGCCCATGTAAACCGACAGGGCGGCACAAGAAGCAGGATGGCGATGGCAGAAGCCACATGGATTCTCCGATGGGCGGAAAATCACGTCTTAGCACTGTCAGCAGTGTTCATTCCGGGAGTGGACAACTGGGAAGCAGACTTCCTCAGCGGACACGACCTACACCCGGGAGAGTGGGGACTTCATCCAGAAGTCTTCCAACTGTTGGTAAACCGTTGGGAAAGGCCACAGGTGGACATGATGGCGTCCCGCCTAAACAAAAAACTAGAGAGATATTGCGCCAGGTCAAGGGACCCTCAGGCGATAGCTGTGGACGCTCTAGTGACACCGTGGGTGTACCAGTCAGTTTATGTGTTCCCTCCTCTGCCTCTCATACCAAGGGTACTGAGAATAATAAGAAAACGAGGAGTAAGAACAATACTCGTGGTTCCGGATTGGCCAAGACGAGCGTGGTACCCGGAACTTCAAGAGATGATCTCAGAGGACCCATGGCCTCTGCCGCTCAGACAGGACCTGCTGCAGCAGGGGCCCTGTCTGTTCCAAGACTTACCGCGGCTGCGTTTGACGGCATGGCGGTTGAACGCCGGATCCTCAAGGAAAAGGGCATTCCGGAGGAAGTCATTCCTACGCTGATTAAAGCCAGGAAAGATGTAACTGCAAAGCATTATCACCGCATTTGGCGGATGTATGTTGCTTGGTGTGAGGCCAAAAAGGCCCCAACAGAGGAATTTCAACTGGGTCGATTTCTGCATTTCCTACAAGCAGGAGTGACTATGGGCCTGAAATTAGGCTCCATTAAGGTACAGATCTCGGCTCTGTCGATTTTCTTCCAGAAAGAACTAGCTTCACTACCTGAAGTTCAGACGTTTGTTAAGGGAGTGCTGCATATTCAGCCCCTTTTGTGCCTCCAGTGGCACCTTGGGATCTCAACGTGGTGTTGAGTTTCTTAAAATCACATTGGTTTGAGCCACTTAAAACCGTGGATCTAAAATATCTCACGTGGAAAGTGGTCATGTTATTGGCCTTGGCTTCAGCCAGGCGTGTGTCAGAATTGGCGGCTTTGTCATGTAAAAGCCCTTATCTGATTTTCCATATGGATAGGGCAGAATTGAGGACTCGTCCCCAGTTTCTCCCTAAGGTGGTATCAGCTTTTCACTTGAACCAACCTATTGTGGTGCCTGCGGCTACTAGGGACTTGGAGGATTCCAAGTTGCTGGACGTAGTCAGGGCCTTGAAAATTTATGTTTCCTGGACGGCTAGAGTCAGGAAAACTGACTCGCTATTTATCCTGTATGCACCCAACAAGCTGGGTGCTCCTGCTTCTAAGCAGACTATTGCTCGCTGGATTTGTAGCACAATTCAGCTGGCGCATTCTGCGGCTGGACTGCCGCATCCTAAATCAGTAAAAGCCCATTCCACAAGGAAGGTGGGCTCATCTTGGGCGGCTGCCCGAGGGGTCTCGGCTTTACAACTTTGCCGAGCTGCTACTTGGTCAGGGGCAAACACGTTTGCAAAATTCTACAAATTTGATACCCTGGCTGAGGAGGACCTGGAGTTCTCTCATTCGGTGTTGCAGAGTCATCCGCACTCTCCCGCCCGTTTGGGAGCTTTAGTATAATTCCCATGGTCCTTTCGGAGTTCCCAGCATCCACTAGGACGTCAGAGAAAATAAGATTTTACTCACCGGTAAATCTATTTCTCGTAGTCCGTAGTGGATGCTGGGCGCCCGTCCCAAGTGCGGATTGTCTGCAATACTTGTAAATAGTTATTGTTAACTAAAGGATTATTGTTGAGCCATCTGTTGAGAGGCTCAGTTGTTTTCATACTGTTAAACTGGGTATGGTATCACGAGTTATACGGTGTGATTGGTGTGGCTGGTATGAGTCTTACCCGGGATTCAAAATCCTTCCTTATTATGTCAGCTCGTCCGGGCACAGTGTCCTAACTGAGGCTTGGAGGAGAGTCATAGTGGGAGGAGCCAGTGCACACCAGGTGACCTAAAAGCTTTCTTTAGTTGTGCCCAGTCTCCTGCGGAGCCGCTATTCCCCATGGTCCTTTCGGAGTTCCCAGCATCCACTACGGACTACGAGAAATAGATTTACCGGTGAGTAAAATCTTATTTTATTTCACCAGCTTTACCTTTTGGAATAACTGGTTTCCCACAGAGAATAGTTTCTATGTTCTAGGGGAGTGGCGTCATCATGGGGATAGTGTAGTTTGTGGTCTCTTCATCCACTGGCAATTCACTTGGAATGTTTTCTGGAATAACTGTTCTTCAAATTTATAACAGTTTCTTGCTTGGGCAACCAAGCTTAAGGCAAGGTTTGGTGTGAAAGGGTCAGAGAAATATAACCCAGGTAATGTTACCTGGAAATCCGAACGTGGAAGCTACTAGGGTCAGAACCGGCCAGCCTGTGGTGTGATCCGGGTCACGGTAAAAGCATAGGGAGAGCCGGATCACTGGCACTTGGAGATGTAATCTCAAAGTGCCAGCAGATGGAAGACCCCAGCACTAAGCCGGGTCCAGCCTGGGATGTGAACAGGGTTTCAAGATGCTGTGACACTACTTAATACCATGTTCAATTACAGATATTGGGGAGGTTTTGGTAGAAAAGGGGTATAAGCCAACCACGGTCCAGGCTTGGTTCGCTGCATACTGGCACACGAGGGCTGTTTCTATGGAAAGATAATCTTGGCAGGGGCACATCGAGCATGATCCTGCCAGTACATGGGCCATTTGCACTCCTATTAATGCTCATGAATATTTATAGCTGCACTGAAGAGGTTTAATTTCATAAAAAATAAACATGTGAGAAGAAACACACAGCCTGTGTGAAATATTTAGTTGCAGGCCTGTTCAGATATCCGATTAATGTGTAGGTATAAAGGGAAGATATTATAACCATCATAGAGGTAGAGTGAAACTAGATATAAGCACAATGGTGTACCACCCCTATTCCATAGGTAACACAACCAGATACTAGAGAGACAAAGGGGGTAATTCAGACCTGACCAACTCGCTAGCGTTTTTTGCAGCACTGCAATCAGAACTGCGCATGCATATGTACCGCAATGCGCAGGTGCGTTGCACGGGTACAAAGCGGATCATTGCTGTGTGATGGGTTTTACGAAGAATCCATTGACACAGCCGAAGATTGACAGAAAGGAGGCATTTGTGGGTGGCAACTGACCATTTTCTGGGAGTGGTTGGAAAAACGCAAGCGTTTCCAAGCATTTGCAGGGCAGGTGTCTGACGTCAATTCCGGTCCCAGACAGGCTGAAGTGATCGTAACAGCTGAGTAAGTCCTGGGCTACTCAAACTGCAAACTTGCACAGCTAAAATACACTACCCTGTACGCGGCGACAACCTGATCACAGCGCTGCAAATAACTGCTAGCGAACGATCAGGTCTGAATTAGCCCTAGAAACAAAACGTAAAAGGACACACAAACATGACATGTAGAGTGGAACAAAGAGGCAGGATACAAAGAAAGGAATGTGCAATAAGTTTCAACAACGTTCCTGCTGTGCAGGCCACAATTGAATTGGACGCCAGATGACTGGCTCAGACTGAGAAGAAGATCGGCATCTCATCAGGATCAATCCACTTGATACTCCACAAAAAGCTTGGCCTGATACAGATTTCTGCATTCTGGGTACCCCATCGGCTGACTCGAGAGCAGGAGGCGGCTCAGGTGACTTAGAGCTGCAACATGCTGACCAGGTTTGATGGCGGTCACCCAGTAGCGATGAATCCAGGATCTAGTTTCGAGCCCGAGACCAAACAGTTTGCCCAGTGGACCCCAGTTGAAGGTGACCCCCCACAGAAGTTTCGACATGAATGCATCTGGCCAAGCAGATTGTGCAAAAACAGTCACTAAGACTGGTCATGAAGCTACCATACCACTCGTTCAGAAGCATACCATCACTGGGGACTGATATGCCAACCAATGCCTGCCACAAGTGCTGGAAGCAATTTCCAGGCCCGTCCAAGAACTCACGCTCGTGGTGCCTTCTCCATCACGACAATGCACCTGCCCAGGAAGGTGGTGGATTTTCTGGCCCAAGAATGCATCCTGGAGCTTGGTTATCCACCACACAGTCCAGACCTGACCCCCTGCAACTTCTTTGTATTCCCATTAATCAAACCAGAGATGCGTGGATTTCGTTATGAGTCACCGGAAGCTTTAATGGAGACCTTCATCCAGGATTTAGCGGCTTCATCAAATTGTTTGAGCATATGCAACTTTGAATAGACTCCTCTGGCGAATACTTTGGGGAAAGAAAAAAAAATTAAGGAACGTTCACTTTAATATTTTTTGTCCAGAAACTTATTGCACACCCCTCGTATACAGTACATCCGAAAAGTATTCACAGCACTTCACTTTTTCCCTACACACGTCACCTTCCAGGGCTGGGAGGTGATGGATCCCACAGACCTCCCCGCACACCATCTGACAGGTACTGTATCACGGGGGACCTCTGTCACCGCATTAGTACACTTGCGATTAGCATCACTGTGGTGGACGGCGATGTATGTTAATAGAACATCCCGCCCTCTAGGATGAGGAGCAGATACATGGGCCTCTATAGCATTAGGGAGGAGAGGAAAACAAGCAGCTACATAAAGCTTATATATAATTACTATGCATTATTTGATAACCAAATATAACATTTTAATATACTGTAAATAAAACTGGGTCCTTAATTACCACTAGATCGTATGGTCAATGTGGTGAAAGTGGGCAGAGATCTTGATTAATATGTCACACAGTCAGTCAGAATCTATGTGGAGATGTAGTTTAGCTTTTCACCTTATGTCAGTGGTTCTCAAAGCACCCCCAAAAGGTCAAGGTTTTAGGAATATCCATGGCTCAGCAAAGATGGTTAAATCAAATTGACTGAAGTGCTAATTAAGTCACCTGTAGTCAAGCATGGATAAACCTAAAACCTGAACGGTTGGGGTGCCTTGAGGACCGCGTTTGAGAACCTCTGCAGTATGTCATTTCCCCCTCAAGGCCAGAAGATAAACTTCGCTTACAGTAATAGATGGAGAGATAACTTTATTTTTATTCATTAAGACTCTGAACAATTTCTGAAACAATGAATTAGACAGCACGTAAAACCTAACACTGACAAGACCCTTGCTAGATAAATATATAGACTGGAGAATAGATCATAGGAAAGATGAACACCATTCCTTCAGACAGGAGGAACACAACTCTGCTTGGCGGGAATTGGCCCCACAAGAATCCTTTAGCCAGTCTGTAAAGAGTTCGTCTGCATCCTTCCTTAAAATAAGAAACTGGCCCAGAAGCACATACGCCTACAAGACAAACCATATATAGACACATCAAAACTTAAAATCTTACTGTATGGTCAAATAAAAAATAAAAGTCAGAAGTCTCATACAAGCACAAGTACTCAATTGCAAAGATTTGTCCTTAATTTACCACTGCTGCATACTGTTCTATGCAATTGATAAAAATACACAGAGACCATAATATTGTGCATTAAATACCAGGCTAAAACGGGTCACCCCATGGATAGTGCATGCGTTACCTTATCAAAACCTTGATCTTCTAATTTGCTTCCAAGAACCTCTCCAATACCAGATAGAGCTGTAATTGGTTTATCGCCCATGGGCTCAGACACAAAGTCTCGATGCTTCTGTGAGGTGTGAGACATGATTTCCGTAGGCTGGGGGGAACCTCCGTAAGAGAAAATCCTGTGAAAAACAGAACAGTAGTTTATAGGCTTAATTATGCTGAAGTACAAACAAGTATAGCTCATTTTACATTAAAATTACAGTTCAAACAGCAAGAATACATTTTTGCACATTTGTTTTAATTAAGATTAAGTCGACACTAGGACTTAATCTTAATTAAAACAAGGAATTGAGCCTCCAGCTCGCTCACCTAGGTTTCCCAACAATCGCTTGCTTACTCACCCTAAACGCTACCTGTTTAATTACCAGGCATTGAATATTCAAAGAGTGACATCGGTTTGTCCATTTAGAGACTACAAGACAAAAAGGTGTAACGAACCCAGTAGGGTTGTTGCTGCAATGGAGCCAGAAGTGTTTGCGCAGGTTGCTGAGAACTAAAATTGTAAACACCCCTCCCCCCATATGCTGCTGGACTGGAATGGACTTCTTCCCCTGCGTACAGGGGAAAGAAAAGTAAAACACACCTGCCTGGTCAGCTCTATAGTTCTTAGACAGAATTTATCTCAAGAAAGAAGGGGGGGGGGGAATTAAAAAAAAAAAAAAAAAAAAAGAATAAGACACACACACACCACAACAACTATGAAAAATTTTCACAAATCCTGGGACTTCGATCCTGGTTTTTACCAGGGTTGAAAACCAGGCAATTTCAACCCAGGTTGACCCTTTCACACAGGAGAAAGGCCAGGGTTGATTGGCAAATTACTGGTTAGAACTGCTTCACACAGTGGATTTTGGTCAATTTGGAGCCTAATTTCGGGATTTATACATATACTGTAGTACAGCTGGACCATACTAGTTGACATGGCATGCTGGAATATGTTGTTCCACAACACAAAAAGAGCTGCTAATCACTGATTTACAAAAATATAGCCTTTCTGGTTATTCAGATAAGCATCCTTCTTCCATACGTGATCCATTGTGTTCTATTCCCACTCTATGGGTGTCAAGAACACCCATGAGTGGGAATAGTCCTGTAGCGCCGGTATTCTGGCTGGCGGCATTGCCGGCTGGCAGGATTCCAGCATCTGTATCCTGACCGCCGGGATCCCGACAACAGGCAAATTAAATTGATCCCCTACACATACAGTATACTGTACATACAGTGTGTATTACACCCAGTACTACCTGCTGCAATTGTACCTCTGACCCGAGAGAATCAGCAGCTGCAGTGCTGCACTCGAACACAACAAGCCTCCTTTCTGGCCTATTTAACCACCAATCCAGACATCCTCAATGTGGACATATATAAAAGTGGAAAAATAAAAAATCCTCTACTTCAGAGGTTCCCAAACAGTCCGCAAGGCCCCCAAACAGTCCAGGTTTCAGGTATATCTATGGCTCAGCACAGATAGTTAAATCAAACTGATTAAGGTGCTAATTAAGTCACCTGTAGCCAAGTATGGATACACTTAAAACTTAGACTGTTGGGGTGCCTTGAGGACCGTGTTTGAGAACCTCTGATATACTTCAAAGTAAAACAGCAAGTACTGTACGCCTAGCATGGGACAGATGTTTTTACCATGGATTACAAAACATTGTTTAGTTCTAAACATTGGTTCTAGAACATCAATGGTTTCCGATGTTTACATTTGTTATTTTGTATTTATTTAACGTAAAGCCGCTCCTTAAACACATAAGTACACATAAACGGTCCGCTTTCTTTGCTCACCAATCGCCACTACAACATCACTCGCTATTCAGTGACAAATTCAGCAACTAACAGTATGGGTTTCTAAAGTGATACCAGTTATCGCACATATCGCGCCCACAGTAATCAGGTTTAGCTGCGTAATGGGTTAGGAGCCCTCGCTACCCACGAGGTAGCGAACTGAAATGAGTATACCACACCCATCACCAGAAACAGAACGGGTGTGAAAATGGGTGAAAAGAATTGAATATCGCCCTGAGTCACATACTGTATATACACTCTGTGCTGAGCGCAGGCTGTTTGCTGCACTGCCGGCAGTGCTAGTGGGTGGCTGGCAGTGTGGCTTCTCTGCGTGACACTGACCAGGCTTGCCTCCTCCAGTCTCTACTCACCGTCCCTTACATTGTTACTTGCACACTGTATGTATGCATTTCCATACAGTCACAGAAAGTGAATTATTGTTCAAACTTTTTTTCCCACAAGTTCTCCGGTGGCAGCCTACAGTGTCCTTTGAGGTACTACCAATGTAGGTGTGTGCAGAGTTTCCTTAATGTGGAGTGGGGGAAGTTGAATTACTGCAATCTATATGTTCTTCTGTAAGTGCCTCTGCAGGAGACTCCAGATTTTTCTGTCAGTCCCCCTATAAAAATGGATGGGATGTAAATGACCAGTGAGGAAATGGTGTGTAATGTCTGCGGCTATTACAGTTGGAGACCTGGAGAAAGAGGGCATGATTCAGAGTTATATTTAAGCCCAATGGTTTCAATACAAGTCAGACGGTAAGAGCTCTGTGCATGTGCTGATCCCACTCTGTGCTGGATGTACTAATGGGCAAATGTGTTAAAAAAAAAAA
Source organism: Pseudophryne corroboree (assembly GCF_028390025.1). NCBI lineage: Eukaryota > Metazoa > Chordata > Amphibia > Anura > Myobatrachidae > Pseudophryne > Pseudophryne corroboree. The sequence continues at coordinate 741,102,590 of NC_086447.1, read as the reverse complement.
AAAAACATTTTTGTGTTTTACTGCATTTCCCATAAGTACAAAGCCCAGACACTGGGGCTTCAGTGCAGAGGGTTATGCCAGTTCTTGCTGGTGTTACCCTATAGAAGCAATTGGCTTCTTTCCGCATTCTCCCAGCATCTCCCTCGTCCTTCTGCTCATTCAGACTCCCGGGTCATAAACCCGGAAGTCCAGCGACCAGAAGCCATCGCAAAGGATAACCCTTATCAGGAGAGCTGCCCTTTGCAAAACTTTGCAGTAAGTATCGGAGTGGTAAGTGGCAGTACCATTCTCTGAGATTGCACACAGTGCTTCAAAGCTCCAACATGATTGACATGCTGTGGCTGCTTGGAAGCGGCGACAAGCAGCAATAGAAAAAAAAACAGGAGGCATGTCACCCATGTTCTCTGGGCACACTGAAGACAGTCGTTGAGTTCTTTGATGCAGCTTCAGCTACGCCAATATCCCGGCCAACCCAAGTAACCTGAGGGTTACAAAAGACCGATGTTCATGCAGGTGATCCAATGCAGCAACAAGATCACAGAACCAGACAGGAGACGTTATTTACAAGAGATGCCTCCTGTTGTATTAGCAATCATTTTGGAACAGCGGCTGCGACAACCATCCCAGCTGATTCCTCATAGCATACATCTTGGAATGTGAACTTTGGCTTCATTGATGTAACGTCAGTAGCAGTTACTGGGTAATACAGATATAAGTCATGTAGATGCGGAACACTGAAGGGCGCTATATTTACCCAGTCAGCCAGCAAGATGACTACGTCTCTAGTTTATAGGCCAGATTAACCTGTATATGTAGAATGATAAGGGAGTACAGAAAGAAAAGTAGGGGTAGAATATAGGCATAGACTTACTAGGATCAGTGTTGTAGTAATTCTGCTCTGTAGTGTTTATCTGCTACTGTTAAACTGTGGGTGCAGTGCATCAGACATTGCCAGGCTTTCCTCTCCTCAATGCCACCCCTAACCTCTGGGCCACACCCCCTGCACCCACAGTAGTTCCACCACTTCTAGTAAAAGAAGATAACTGGGTATGGAACTTAAACGAATCATAGCTATTTTCTTAAATGATTAGCTGTGCTCACATTAGCCCCCTCCCGATGAATAATAATGCAACACAGGCATGGTTAATAGCCATCGAATGGACACCATTGAGGGTGCAATTGGCGATTTACGTACATAACAGGAACCCATCAATGGTAAACATCAAGGAAAAGAGTGCAGGGATAAGAGACACGTTATGTGCAAATCAGGGAAAAGAAGGTGGGAATAACCAGTGAAGTGAGGCAGAACTATGCACCATGCCATCGATGGCAGAGAACCATCAGATCTCCTCCACTTTGACTAAACCCATCGATGGTCTTCCCTAATGGTTAGTGGGTAAGGCAGCACACTCAAAGAGGTCTCTCTTAAAACCAATTTCTTCCAAGTCCCCATACTCACTAGCAATTGCACTTGTGATCTGGAGCATTTGTGTTAAGATAGATGGTACACTCTCAATTTATTTATTTAGGTATCCGGGGCTCTACGTCACCCATGAAAAGGGTAGACAGTCATTTGGTTGACAGGTACAAAAAGGTCAACTTTCATACTTTACCATCCACGTGGACTACCATTGGAAATAGTAACTTTGTCCAAAGAATGGCGAGTGAACGCGGTACACTAATTAGGATTCCATTCCACGTGCTTTGACGGCAAAAACCTTAAAATGTACCGTCGACCAAAAGCATGTCTACCTAATGACTGCAGACCTTTGTAATGTAGATCTGGTGGTCTATACACATTTATGTTCACTGTAATTAAGTGTATAGTGGCCAATGCAAGGGCATGTTACAATCGTATGCCATCACTAGCGGAATAGGAACGTGACCGTTCGCAAACACCAATAACGTTTAAACAAATCTATGCAATTGTGTTACATTATGTTGTATGAATTACTTTCACTCAAGTGTTTCTAGCTTCACTTGAGCATTTTGCAACTGTACATACCACAGTGTTTTCATTGTCACAATGCTGCAATTTGACAGCACAATTGCTATGGGTTAATGAGAAACAGAATTCCCCATTCACATAAATATTAAAAAGAGCAACACTTTCTTAGTATAGTTTTGTGGCATTCTTAAATTACAAATTCCACTTTGCTTATCTATTTGCTTCATTTTTATTTTTATTTTATTTTACAGCGTCATGGCCTTTTTTGGGGTGTGTCTGCAATCATTTTTTTGGCTGCAATCATGGATGCAGAGCAACATGGCGCCTGGGTCGCTACTGCCAGTCTGTGTAGCCATAGACCTACTTGAGCAGTCGATGGCCCCTGTTGTTGCGTATAAGCTGCGAATGTGTACACAGTTGTACATGACTTTGTGATCCCTCCGGTGGGCGTCTCATTTCTTTTCGGGGCAGCAGTTTCATTTGCTAACATTAGCAGTTCCGTAGCCTTGAAAAATCACAATTGCATTAGCGCACCACTCTGAGTTATGCCCAAAGTATTTTTTTTTTACTTTGACAAACTGAGAAGAAAAAAAAACAAAACACACTATTAATTTTAAACTACCGGATTTCTTGTGATGAATGCAAGCAGCATTGGGACTGTAGTCTCAAATATAAATCTGTAATATGTCAATATTTTTTTCACAGAACTTGTATTTTTACACTTTGTAATTGATGCAGTGTTGAATATATTGCCACTGGCAAAGCATATCTTGCATGAACACAGAGCATACAGAGGCACATCCAAGGGCTGTTCTCACAGATGACGGGAAGGTTTTCAAACAAATGCAGCCTATGCAGACCAACAGCTAAGAGTATTTACGCCGGTTAGGAGATCTATCTTTTGCACCAAGTATAGGACAAGTACAAGGACTTGCAGATGACGACTAATAGTAAGCCAGACAGTTACATGTGTGTGTGATGTGTTTTCGGTAGCGTTTGCCTATTTTGTTTAGTCCAGTGTCTCCCAAATGCAGCCTTCAAGGCACCCTAAAGGGTGGTACACACGTAGTGATCGGGCTCAGTGCAATGTGTGCTAGCCGAATCCTAACTTAGACCGCAAGGCTTAATGAGAGCCTGGCGATCTAGCCAGATTGTGCCTGCATGCAGGCCAACCTAGAGCCAGCGATAGCAACGTGCGGGAACGCGCTTCGCTATCACCATGGGGTATACACACAGAGCGATGTGTTATTCATTTCTAAGCAATCTAGTCAGATTGCTTAGAAATTAAGCAAACATCTCTCCGTGTACCACCTTAACAGTTCAGGTTTTAAACTATCCATGCATTAACACAGGTGACTTAATCAGCATCTCAGTCAGTTTGATTTACCATCTATGATTAAGCATGGATTTTCCCAAAACCTGAACGGTTACGTTACCTTTGGGATACCACTAGTTTGGCAGAATTTGCCGTAAACGTGACAGTCCAAATTCAGTGCAAGTGTAAGAAGTGATAACAGCACTGCACTTTGCTCTGACTTCTGCCAGCGAACTGGATCAGTTTTCCTTTGAGATGCCCAGACCACATTTGACGTTAAAAAGGACTCTGGGCCTGATTCAGAGATGTACACTAATGCATTAGGTTTGGTGAACGGACACACACACACACGGGGGCGGGGGGTTGGGAATTACAGTAAACATTTGAGTTTCTAATAATAAGAATTTACTTACCGATAATTCTATTTCTCATAGTCCGTAGTGGATGCTGGGGACTCCGTCAGGACCATGGGGAATAGCGGCTCCGCAGGAGACAGGGCACAAAAAGTAAGCTTTTAGGATCACATGGTGTGTACTGGCTCCTCCCCCTATGACCCTCCTCCAAGCCTCAGTTAGGTACTGTGCCCGGACGAGCGTACACAATAAGGAAGGATCTTGAATCCCGGGTAAGACTCATACCAGCCACACCAATCACACCGTACAACTTGTGATTTGAACCCAGTTAACAGTATGATAACAATGAAGAAGCCTCTGAAAAGATGGCTCACAACAATAATAACCCGATTTTTGTAACAATAACTATGTACAAGTATTGCAGACAATCCGCACTTGGGATGGGCGGCCCAGCATCCACTACGGACTATGAGAAATAGAATTATCGGTAAGTAAATTCTTATTTTCTCTAACGTCCTAGTGGATGCTGGGGACTCCGTCAGGACCATGGGGATTATACCAAAGCTCCCAAACGGGCGGGAGAGTGCGGATGACTCTGCAGCACCAAATGAGAGAACTCCAGGTCCTCCTTAGCCAGAGTATCAAATTTGTAAAATTTTACAAACGTGTTCTCCCCTGACCACGTAGCTGCTCGGCAAAGTTGTAATGCCGAGACCCCTCGGGCAGCCGCCCAAGATGAGCCCACCTTCCTTGTGGAGTGGGCATTTACAGATTTAGGCTGTGGCAGGCCTGCCACAGAATGTGCAAATTGGATTGTGCTACAGATCCAACGAGCAATCGTCTGCTTAGACGCAGGAGCACCCATCTTGTTGGGTGCATACAGGATAAACAGCGAGTCAGATTTTCTGACTCCAGCCGTCCTTGAAATATATATTTTCAATGCTCTGACAACGTCCAGCAACTTGGAGTCCTCCAAGTCGCTAGTAGCCGCAGGCACCACAATAGGCTGGTTCAAGTGAAAAGCCGAAACCACCTTAGGCAGAAACTGAGGACGCGTCCGCAGTTCTGCCCTGTCCGAATGGAAAATCAGATATGGGCTTTTGTACGATAAAGCCGCCAACTCTGATACTCTCCTGGCTGAAGCCAGGGCCAGTAGCATGGTTACTTTCCATGTAAGATACTTCAAATCTACCGATTTGAGCGGCTCAAACCAATGGGATTTGAGAAAATCCAAAACTACGTTGAGATCCCACGGTGCCACTGGAGGCACAATCGGGGGCTGTATATGTAGTATACCTTTGACAAAGGTTTGTACTTCAGGCACTGAAGCCAATTCTTTCTGGAAGAAAATCGATAAGGCCGAAATTTGAACCTTAATAGACCCCAATTTGAGGCCCATAGACAATCCTGCCTGCAGGAAATGTAGGAATCGACCCAATTGAAATTCCTCCGTTGGGGCCTTCTTGGCCTCACACCACGCAACATATTTTCTCCAAATGCGGTGATAATGTTGTGCGGTCACTTCCTTCCTGGCTTTAATCAAGGTAGGAATAACTTCCTCTGGAATGCCCTTTTCTTTTAGAATCCGGCGTTCAACCGCCATGCCGTCAAACGCAGTCGCGGTAAGTCTTGGAACATACAAGGTCCCTGCTGAAGCAGATCCCTTCTTAACGGTAGAGGCCACGGCTCTTCCGTGAGCATCTCTTGAAGTTCCGGGTACCAAGTCCTTCTCGGCCAATCCGGAGCCACGAGTATTGTTCTTACTCCCCGTAGCCGTATAATTCTCAGTACCTTTGGTATGAGAGGCAGAGGAGGAAACACATACACGGACTGGTACACCCACGGTGTTACCAGAGCGTCCACAGCTATTGCCTGAGGGTCTCTTGACCTGGCGCAATATCTGTCCAGTTTCTTGTTGAGGCGGGACGCCATCATGTCCACCTTTGGTTTTTCCCAACGGTTCACAATCATGTGGAAGACTTCTGGATGAAGTCCCCACTCTCCCGGGTGGAGGTCGTGTCTGCTGAGGAAGTCTGCTTCCCAGTTGTCCACTCCCGGAATGAACACTGCTGACAGTGCTATGACATGATTTTCCGCCCAGCGAAGAATCCTTGCAGCTTCTGTCATTGCTCTTCTGCTTCTCGTGCCGCCCTGTCTGTTTACGTGGGCGACTGCCGTGATGTTGTCCCACTGGATCAACACCGGCTGACCCTGAAGCAGCGGTTTTGCCAGGCTTAGAGCATTGTAAATCGCTCTTAGCTCCAGTATATTTATGTGAAGAGACGTCTCCAGGTTTGACCACACGCCCTGGAAGTTTCTTCCCTGTGTGACTGCTCCCCAGCCTCGTAGGCTGGCATCCGTAGTCACCAGGACCCAGTCCTGTATGCCGAATCTGCGGCCCTCTAACAGATGGGCACTCTGCAACCACCACAGAAGAGACACCCTTGTTCTTGGTGACAGTGTTATCCGCTGATGCATGTGCAGATGCGATCCGGACCATTTGTCCAGCAGATCCCACTGAAATATTCGTGCGTGGAATCTGCCGAATGGAATTGCTTCGTAAGAAGCCACCATCTTTCCCAGGACTCTTGTGCATTGATGTACTGACACATTTCCTGGTTTTAGGAGGTTCCTGACAAGTTCGGATAACTCCCTTGCTTTCTCCTCCGGGAGAAACACCTTTTTCTGAACAGTGTCCAGAATCATTCCCAGGAACAGCAGATGTGTCGTCGGGGTCAATTGAGATTTTGGAAGATTCAGAATCCACCCGTGTTGTTGAAGCACTACTTGGGTTAGTGCTACTCTGACTTTCAGCTGTTCTCTGGACCTTGCCCTTATCAGGAGATCGTCCAAGTAAGGGATAATTAATACGCCTTTTCTTCGTAGAAGAACCATCATTTCGGCCATTACCTTGGTAAAGACCCGAGGTGCCGTGGACAAACCAAACGGCAGCGTTTGAAACTGATAATGACAGTTTTGTATCACGAACCTGAGATACCCTTGGTGTGAAGGGTAAATTGGGACATGCAGATAAGCATCTTTTATGTCCAGGGACACCATGAAGTCCCCTTCTTCCAGATTCGCTATCACTGCTCTGAGTGACTCCATCTTGAACTTGAATTTCTGTATGTACAGGTTCAAGGATTTTAGATTTAGAATAGGTCTTACCGAACCGTCCGGCTTCGGTACCACAAATAGTGTGGAATAATACCCCTTTCCCTGTTGTAGGAGGGGTACCTTGACTATCACCTGCTGAGAATACAGCTTGTGAATGGCTTCCAATACCGTCGCCCTTTCTGAGGGAGACGTTGGTAAAGCAGACTTTAGGAACCGGCGAGGGGGAGACTTTTCGAATTCCAACTTGTAACCCTGAGATACTACCTGCAGGATCCAAGGGTCCACCTGTGAGCGCGCCCACTGTGTGCTGAAAATCTTTAGTCGACCCCCCACCGCCCCTGAGTCCGCTTGCACAGCCCCAGCGTCATGCTGAGGGCTTTGTAGAAGCCGGGGAGGGCTTCTGTTCGTGGGAAGTAGTTGCTTGCTGCACCCTCTTACCCCTTCCTTTGCCTCTGGGCAAATATGACTGTCCTTTTGCCCGCTTGTTCTTATAGGAACGAAAGGACTGCGGCTGAAAAGACGGTGTCTTTTTCTGTTGGGAGGTGACCTGAGGTAAAAAAGTGGATTTTCCGGCTGTTGCCGTGGCCACCAGATCCGATAGACCGACCCCAAATAATTCCTCTCCTTTATACGGCAATACTTCCATATGCCGTTTGGAATCCGCATCACCTGACCACTGTCGCGTCCATAAACTTCTTCTGGCAGATATGGACATCGCACTTACTCTCAATGCCAGAGTGCAAATATCCCTCTGAGCATCTCGCATATAAAGAAAAGCATCCTTTAATTGCTCTATAGTCAATAAAATACTGTCCCTATCCAGGGTATCAATATTTTCAAGTCAGGGAATCCGACCACACCACCCCAGCACTGCACATCCAGGCTGAGGCTATTGCTGGTCGCAGTATAACACCAGTAAGTGTGTATATACTCTTCAGGGTAGTTTCCAGCCTCCTATCAGCTGGATCCTTGAGGGCGGCCGTATCAGGAGACGGTAACGCCACTTGTTTTGATAAGCGTGTGAGCGCCTTATCCACCCTAGGGGGTGTTTCCCAGCGCGCCCTAACCTCTGGTGGGCAAGGGTATAATGCCAATAACTTACTTGAAATTAGCAGTTTTCTATCGGGGTTAACCCACGCTTCATCACACACGTCATTCAATTCCTCTGATTCTGGAAAAGCTACAGGTAGTTTTTTCACACCCCACATAATACCCCCCTTTGAGGTACCTGCAGTATCAGAGATATGCAAAGCCTCCTTCATTGCCGTGATCATATAACGTGTGGCCCTATTGGAAAATACGTTTCTTTCTTCACCGTCGACACTAGATTCATCTGTGTCGGTACCTGTGTCGACTGACTGAGGTAAGGGACGTTTTACAGCCCCTGACGGTGCCTGAGACGCCTGGACAGGTACTAACTGGTTTTCCGGCCGTCTCATGTCGTCAACTGACTTTTGCAGCGTGCTAACATTATCACGTAATTCCATAATTAAAGCCATCCATTCCGGTGTCGACTCCCTAAGGGGTGACATCACCATTACCGGCAATTGCTCCGCCTCCACACCAACATCGTCCTCATACATGTCGACACACACGTACCGACACCCAGCAGACACACAGGGAATGCTCTTATCGAAGACAGGACCCCACTAGCCCTTTGGGGAGACAGAGGGAGAGTTTGCCAGCACACACCAAAGCGCTATAAAAATGTATATAAACAACCCTAAAAGGTGTTGTTTCTGTTATATGCGCTTAATATATAAAAATATCGCCAAAATATGCCCCCCTTCTCTGTTTTACCCTGTTTCTGTAGTGCAGTGCAGGGGAGAGTCCTGGGAGCCTTCCTCACAGCGGAGCTGAGCAGGAAAATGGCGCTGTGTGCTGAGGAGAATAGGCCCCGCCCCCTAAAACGGCGGGCTCTTCTCCCGGAGTTTGCGATATATGGCAGGGGTTAAATACATCCATATAGCCTCAAGGGCTATATGTGATGTATTTTAGCCATAGAAAAAGGTATTATACATTGCTGCCCAGGGCGCCCCCCCCAGCGCCCTGCACCCTCAGTGACCGCTGGTGTGAAGTGTGCCGACAACAATGGCGCACAGCTGCAGTGCTGTGCGCTACCTTATGAAGACTGAAAGTCTTCTGCCGCCTGTTTCCGGACCTCTGGACCTCTTCAACTTCGGCATCTGCAAGGGGGGGTCGGCGGCACGGCTCCGGGACCGGACTCCATGGCTGGGCCTGTGTTCGATCCCTCTGGAGCTAATGGTGTCCAGTAGCCTAAGAAGCAAATCCATCCTGCACGCAGGTGAGTTCACTTCTCTCCCCTAAGTCCCTCGTAGCAGTGAGCCTGTTGCCAGCAGGACTCACTGAAAATAAGAAACCTAAAAAACTTTTTCTAAGCAGCTCTTTATGAGAGCCACCTAGATTGCACCCTGCTCGGACGGGCACAAAAACCTAACTGAGGCTTGGAGGAGGGTCATAGGGGGAGGAGCCAGTACACACCATGTGATCCTAAAAGCTTACTTTTTGTGCCCTGTCTCCTGCGGAGCCGCTATTCCCCATGGTCCTGACGGAGTCCCCAGCATCCACTAGGACGTTAGAGAAAACTAGGTAGGCCTATTCCGGGTCATTTTTTTTTTTTTCAATCCTGTGAATTGGGATTGAATAAAAATCATCAATCCCAGAATTTTTCAATGTTGTTGAAATGACCATATATTTATCTCTATTTTACTTTAAGAAAATGTATTAAAGTTTATATTTTCTGTATGTCAGCTTGTGATTGTCAGTATTACTCAATAAACATTGACGTTCATATTAATGTATATTAATATGATCTGTGTGGTTCCATATAGGGGTTCATTCGTGCAGAATCTGTGTCTGCACCTGAATGAAACCCTGTATGAGAGGCCACAGAACCTGTTTTGCACATGCGCAGAACGGGCGTTAAATATCGGACATTTACATCTGGTTTACGTTTATTTCTGAATCAGGACCACTATCCAGACCCAAGTCTATAAATTATATACTTCATTTCAGTATTATACTGGATATAAATTGTTTTCTGCTATTTTAGCATTTACTACTAACAATGGGCGAGATTCAGGTTTGTAAGTAAAAAAAATAAAAAATAAAAAAATAAATCATCAAACAACTAGGGAAAACCATGTTGCACTAAAGGTGGGGCCATGACGAGCCAGCTGTGGCTCACCACATCATAGCCCCGCCACTGGCACTGGCTCACAGTAGCCAGTACCAGGCGCAGGAGCTCAGTTCGTTGGCCGAGAAAAAAAAAGTGTGGAGGAAGTGCTCCTGAAGAAATACATCAGAGAAGCATTCGGAAGTCCCAGAGGGTGGCGGCCATTGTAAAAATATTAACAACAAAAAAAAAACCTTAAAAAAAAAAAAAAGCCCACCGTCCACTGGTTGAAGATCAAAGAGCCAACGCCTGCCAGAAGAGTCGATTAAGCCAGCGTAAGCCCTGAGGCAGCGATGCGCAACGCAAAAGGGCTAACGCCAGCCATCGCTGGTCAGGTGAAAGCTTCAGGAAGCCCAGGGGTGGTGAGATGTCCCACCTTCGTCAAAGGCCAGATGGTGGCCATGGCTGAACCAGCCGAAGATGTCAGGACTGGTAAGTCCATTAATCTTTAGTACAACCCTAGACCACAAAGGCTCGGGCACCAGGCCCGTGGGGCAGTCAGGCACTAAGCCTGTGGCGCTGTAGGCACAGGGGAAATAAGGGGGTATTTAGCCCAAGTGATACGAGGTGGTATTTAGCCCCAATCAGGTGGGCCACTAGTCCCTGTTATACAGTTATTCCACATTATGTTAACTCGGCGCTAGGCCGTGGCATTGTATAATCCGGCGCTAGGCTGCAGGCATTGTTATGTGCTAGGCCCATAGGAACATCTGTCAGGCCCCAATTAAAAAGTAGACTGTCTGTCAGGTACTTGCTAGTGAGTATGGTATGGTTTTGGAACTGCATAAGTGCATTGTGTTGTAATCACTGCATTGTGTTTCCCATTGCATGGTCTATGTATGTAGATACATATGCGCAGGAGTGTAGGAGATGTGTGCTAGGGAGTACATTACACACCGTCTGGAATTCTTCTGCATGTCCACCCGGCCAGTTAGTAGGGCCAGGGGTGTGAACGCGTAGCCAGCTTGTGGGTGCACATGCTAGGGATGAGGAGATAGCTTAGCAGTGCTGCATGGTTGGGCAGAGTCTGTTTATTTGCAGGTTCCGAAAGGGGACAAGGTTACATCTTATGAGCTTAATTCATGTGTTGTGTGTAACGTGTGTGCAGATGTGGCTTCATACATCTAGCCTCAATGCGCCATGCACCACAAGATATAAAAACAAATTTAACTGTTGTGAAAAGCGCCTCAATATAAAGTGTGTGTATATATCAAAGAATTTCTGAATTGCTGCGCAGCCTGAAACTATATGTGTAATAGTAGGAAAAGATGAACTAAAAAAAGGGGAACCGGCTGCGCTGGATTTCAGAAAGATTAAATAATAATGGAGAGAGCCAATATGTCAATATAAAAAGACAACCAGATTTAATAAAACATAATAGACATTATGAATATTGAAAATAATTAAAACAACCAATGTTGCATAAATAGTGTCACAGTCCGGTATCTCACAGTATCAGCAATGTGTGGACTTGTACAGAATTGCAGCTGTATTATATAGTGCTGAAGTCCATATTCCGTAACAGGATTTATGTGCCGTTCGTAATGCTCAATAATGAAACGTGAAAGTACAATGTGTGGAGTTCCAATATTGGATCACGTAAAAGAGCCAGTGAGTCGATTAATGGTGAATGATTACCTCTCCAGTGGGTTGGTCCATCTACCGGGCGTCCCCGGACAGGAATCCTGCGTTACCCACACACAGCAATGTAGCGGAGAGGAGAGAGAGTACTATTCGGGAATCAGCTGGCTTGAGCAGCGTGGTTGGCAGCGGCCGTTTGAGAGTCTCGAAGCCGCCCTGGAATAAATCGTCTGAAGGCGCTGAGCTGGTATCACATGTGAGACACCTGAGCAAGGTGTACGGGAGGCGGGTCCTAACGCGTTTCGTCACGCTCCACGTGACTTTTTCAAAGGTGACCTTCAACGGTGCAAAATCAAATGGGGGGACTTATAGGATAAGGCACCCAAGTCCGAGACCCTTCTAGCTGAAGCAATAGCCAGCAAAAACAGCACCTTAAGGGAAAGCCACTTAAGGTCAGCAGAGAGGTTCAAACGGAGACTCTTGCAAGGCCTCCAGAACCACTGACAGATCCCAGGTGGTACATAAGGAGTCTGAATCCGCAACACACCCTGGGGAAATGTATGAACATCAGGAAGGGCTGCAATCTTTCTCTGAAACCAAACCGACAAGGCAGAAAAGAAGAATTTACTCACCGGTAACTATTTCTCGTACTCCGTAGTGGATGCTGGGAACTCCGTAAGGACCATGGGGAATAGCGGGCTCCGAAGGAGACTGGGCACTCTAAGAAAGAATTAGGACTACCTGATGTACACTGGCTCCTCCCTCTATGCCCCTCCTCCAGACCTCAGTTAGGGAAACTGTGCCCGGAAGAGCTGACACAATAAGGAAGGGATTTGGAATCCCGGGTAAGACTCATACCAGCCACACCAATCACACCGTACAACTCGTGATACTATATCCAGTTAACAGTATGAACAACAACTGAGCCTCACGAACAGATGGCTCATAACAATAACCCGTTAGTTAGGCAATAACTATATACAAGTATTGCAGACAATCCGCACTTGGGATGGGCGCCCAGCATCCACTACGTACTACGAGAAATAGAATTACCGGTGAGTAAATTCTTATTTTCTCCGACGTCCTAGTGGATGCTGGGAACTCCGTAAGGACCATGGGGATTATACCAAAGCTCCCAAACGGGCGGGAGAGTGCGGATGACTCTGCAGCACCGAATGAGCAAACTCAAGGTCCTCCTCAGCCAGGGTATCAAACTTGTAGAATTTTGCAAATGTGTTTGAACCCGACCAAGTAGCAGCTCGGCAAAGTTGTAAAGCCGAGACCCCTCGGGCAGCCGCCCAAGAAGAGCCGACTTTCCTCGTGGAATGGGCTTTTACAGATTTAGGATGCGGCAGTCCAGCCGCAGAATGTGCAAGTTGAATCGTGCTACAGATCCAGCGAGCAATAGTCTGCTTAGAAGCAGGAGCACCCAGCTTGTTGGGTGCATACAGGATAAATATTCAGTTTTCCCGACTCCAGCCGTCCTGGAAACATATATTTTCAGGGCCCTGACTACGTCCAGAATCCTCCAAGTCCCGAGTAGCCGCAGGCACCACAATAGGTTGGTTCATATGAAAAGCTGAAACCACCTTAGGAAGGAATTGGGAACGAGTCCTCAATTCCGCCCTATCCATATGAAAAATCAGATAAGGGCTTTTACAAGACAAAGCCGCCAATTCTGATACACGCCTGGCCGACGCCAAGGCCAACAGCATGACCACTTTCCACGTGAGGTATTTTAGCTCCACGGTTTTAAGTGGCTCAAACCAATGCGACTTTAGGAAATCCAACACCACGTTGAGATCCCACGGTGCCACTGGAGGCACAAAAGGGGGCTGAATATGCAGCACTCCTTTAACAAAAGTCTGAACTTCCGGCAGTGAAGCCAGTTCTTTTTGGAAGAAAATCGACAGAGCCGAGATCTGGACCTTAATGGAACCCAATTTTAGGCCCATAGTCACTCCTGACTGTAGGAAGTGCAGAAATCGACCGAGCTGAAATTCCTCCGTTGGGGCCTTCCTGGCCTCACACCAAGCAACATATTTTTACCATATGCGGTGATAATGTCTTACGGTCACATCTTTCCTAGCTTTAATCAGCGTAGGAATGACTTCCTCCGGAATGCCCTTTTCTTTTAGGATCCGGTGTTCAACCGCCATGCCGTCAAACGCAGCCGCGGTAAGTCTTGGAACAGACAGGGCCCCTGCTGCAGCAGGTCCTGTCTGAGCGGCAGAGGCCATGGGTCCTCCGAGATCATTTCTTGAAGTTCTGGGTACCAAGCTCTTCTTGGCCAATCCGGAACCACAAGTATAGTTCTTACTCCTCTCCTCATTATTCTCAATACCTTGGGTATGAGAGGCAGAGGAGGGAACACATAAACCGACTGGTACACCCACGGTGTCACCAGAGCGTCCACAGCTATCGCCTGAGGGTCCCTTGACCTGGCGCAATATCTTTTTAGCTTTTTGTTGAGGCGGGACGCCATCATGTCCACCCGTGGCCTTTCCCAACGGTGTACAATCATTTGGAAGACTTCTGGATGAAGTCCCCACTCTCCCGGGTGGAGGTCGTGCCTGCTGAGGAAGTCTGCTTCCCAGTTGTCCACTCCCGGAATGAACACTGCCGACAGTGCTAACACATGACTTTCCGCCCATCGGAGAATCCTTGTGGCTTCTGCCATCGCCATCCTGCTTCTTGTGCCGCCCTACCGGTTTACATGGGCGACCGCCGTGATGTTGTCTGACTGGATCAGCACCGGCTGGTGATGAAGCAGGGGTCTTGCCTGACTTAGGGCATTGTAAATGGCCCTTAGTTCCAGAATATTTATGGTGTAGGGAAGTCTCCTGACTCGTCCATAGTCCTTGGAAGTTTCTTCCCTGTGTGACTGCCCCCCAACCTCGAAGGCTGGCATCCGTGGTCACCAGGACCCAGTCCTGTATGCCGAATCTGCGGCCCTCTAGAAGATGAGCACTCTGCAGCCACCACAACAGCGACACCCTGGTCCTTGGAGACAGGGTTATCAGCCGATGCATCTGAAGATGCGATCCGGACCACTTGTCCAACAGATCCCACTGAAAGATCCTTGCATGGAACCTTCCGAATGGAATTGCTTCGTAAGAAGCTACCATCTTTCCCAGGACTCGCGTGCAGTGGTGCACCGACACCTGTTTTGGTTTCAGGAGGTCTCTGACTAGAGATGACAACTCCTTGGCCTTCACCTCCGGGAGAAACACCTTCTTCTGTTCTGTGTCCAGAACCATCCCCAGGAACAGTAGACGCGTTGTAGGAACCAGCTGCGTCTTTGGAATATTCAGGATCCAGCCGTGCTGTTGTAGCACTTCCCGTGATAGTGCTACTCCGATCAACAACTGTTCCCTGGACCTCGCCTTTATAAGGAGATCGTCCAAGTACGGGATAATTATAACTCCCTTTTTTCGAAGGAGTATCATCATTTCGGCCATTACCTTGGTAAATACCCTCGGTACCGTGGCCAGACCAAACGACAACGTCTGGAATTGGTAATGACAGTCCTGTACCACAAATCTGAGGTACTCCTGGTGAGGAGGGTAAATGGGGACATGCAGGTAAGCATCCTTGATGTCCAGTGATACCATGTAATCCCCTTCGTCCAGGCTTGCAATAACCGCCCTGAGCGATTCCATTTTGAACTTGAACCTTCTTATATAAGTGTTCAAGGATTTCAAATTTAAAATGAGTCTCACCGAACCGTCCGGTTTCGGTACCACAAACATTGTGGAATAGTAACCCCGTCCCTGTTGAAGGAGGGGTACTTTGGTTATCACCTGCTGGGAGTACAGCTTGTGAATCGCCTCCAGCACCGCCTCCCTGTCTGTGGGAGTAGTTGGCAAGGCTGATTTGAGGAAACGGCGAGGGGGAGACGTCTCGAATTCCAGTTTGAACCCCTGAGATACCACTTGTAGAATCCAGGGTTTCACCCGTGAGCGAACCCACTGGTCGCTGAAGTTCCGGAGACGGGCCCCCACCGCACCTGGCTCCACCTGTGGAGCCCCAGCGTCATGCGGTGGACTTAGAGGAAGCGGGAGAGGACTTTTGTTCCTGGGAACTTGCTGTTTGGTGCAGCTTTTTCCCCCTACCTCTGCCTCTGGGCAGAAAGGACGCGCCTCTAACCCGCTTGCCTTTCTGGGGCCGAAAGGACTGTACCTGATAATACTGTGCTTTCTTTGGCTGTGAGGGAACATGGGGTAAAAATGTCGACTTCCCAGCCGTCGCTGTGGAAACGAGGTCAGAGGGACCATCCCCAAACAATTCCTCACTCTTGTAAGGCAAAACCTCCATGTGCCTTTTAGAATCCGCATCACCTGTCCACTGCCGAGTCCATAATACTCTCCTGGCAGAAATGGACATTGCATTTATTCTAGATGCCAGTTGGCAAATATCCCTCTGTGCATCTCTCATGTATAAGACTACGTCTTTAATATGCTCTACTGTTAGCAATATAGTGTCCCTGTCAAGAGTATCAATGTTATCAGACAGGGAATCTGACCACGCAGCTGCAGCACTGCACATCCATGCTGAAGCAATAGCCGGTCTCAGTATAATACCTGAGTGTGTATATACAGACTTCAGGATAGCCTCCTGCTTTCTATCCGCAGGCTCCTTTAGGGCGGCCGTATCCGGAGACGGTAGTGCCACCTTCTTTGACAAGCGTGTGAGCGCTTTATCCACCCTAGGGGATGTCTCCCAACGTATCCTATCCTCTGGCGGGAAAGGGTACGCTCTTAGTAACTTTTTGGAAATTACCAGTTTCTTATCGGGGGAAACCCACGCTTCATCACACACTTCATTTAACTCTTCAGAAGGGGGAAAAACCACAGGTTGCTTTTTCTCCCCAAACATAATACCCTTTTTTGTGGTACCAGGGTTAATGTCAGAAATGTGCAACACATTTTTCATTGCCGTAATCATGTAACGGATGGCCCTATTGGAATGTACACTAGTCTCATCGTCGTCGACACTGGAGTCAGTATCCGTGTCGACATCTGTGTCTGCCATCTGAGGTAGCGGGCGTTTTTGAGCCCCTGATGGCTTTTGAGACGCCTGGGCAGGCACGGACTGAGAAGCCGGCTGTCCCACATCTGCTATGTCATCAAACCTCTTATGTAAGGAGTCGACACTGTCACGTAATTCCTTCCACATAACCATCCACTCAGGTGTCGACCCCGCAGGGGGTGACATCACATTTATCGGCACCTGCTCCGCCTCCACATAAGCCTCCTCATCAAACATGTCGACACAGCCGTACCGACACTCCGCACACACACAGGGAATGCTCTGACTGAGGACAGGACCCCACAAAGTCCTTTGGGGAGACAGAGAGAGAGTATGCCAGCACACACCACAGCGCTATAAATCACAGGGATGTACACTATAATGAGTGATTTTACCCTATAGCAGAGATATATATATATATATATATATATATATATATATATATATATATATATATATATATTTGCGCCTAAATTTAGTGCCCCCCCCCCTCTCTTTTTTACCCTATTGAGCCTGGAAACTGCAGGGGAGAGCCTGGGGAGCGTCCTTCCAGCGGAGCTGTGAGAGGAAATGGCGCCAGTGTGCTGAGGGAGATAGCCCCGCCCCCTTCACGGCGGACTTCTCCCGCTTTTTTCATGGATATATGGCAGGGGATTTTACACATATATAGTCTTAATGACTATATTATGTGTATTTTTGCCAATGTAAGGTAATCTTATTGCAGCCCAGGGCGCCCCCCCCCAGCGCCCTGCACCCATCAGTGACCTGAGTGTGAGGTGTGCATGGGGAGCAATGGCGCACAGCTGCAGTGCTGTGCGCTACCTTAATGAAGACCGGAGTCTTCAGCCGCCGATTTCCTGGACGTTCTTCTTGCTTCTGGCTCTGCAAGGGGGACGGCGGCGCGGCTCCGGGACCGGACGACCGAGGCTGGGCCTGTGTTCTATCCCTCTGGAGCTAATGGTGTCCAGTAGCCTAGAAGCCCAAGCTAGCTGCAAGCAGGTAGGTTCGCTTCTCTCCCCTCAGTCCCTCGTAGCAGTGAGTCTGTTGCCAGCAGATCTCACTGAAAATAAAAAACCTAAATATACTTTCTTTTCTAGAAGCTCAGGAGAGCCCCTAGTGTGCATCCAGCTCGAGCCGGGCACAGATTCTAACTGAGGTCTGGAGGAGGGGCATAGAGGGAGGAGCCAGTGCACACCAGGTAGTCCCAATTCTTTCTTAGAGTGCCCAGTCTCCTTCGGAGCCCGCTATTCCCCATGGTCCTTACGGAGTTCCCAGCATCCACTAGGACGTCAGAGAAATGTGAACCTTGAGGGAGGCCAGACGAAGGCCTAAGTCTAGGCCCTGTTGTAGGGAGGCCAACAGTTTGGCCGTGCTAAACTTGAAAACGTCATGATTGTGAGACGCACACCAAGTAAAGAAAGCATTCCAGACCCTATGGTAAATCCGAGCAGAAGCCGGCTTACGGGCCTTCAACATAGTTTGAACGACCGCCTCAGAAAAACCCTTGGCCCTCAGGACAAAAGCTTCAAGAGCCATGCCGTCAAAGCCAGACGGGCCAAGTCCTGGTAAACACAAGGACCCTGAACGAGGAGTTCTGGCTGTTGTGGAAATAGAAGGGGACGATCCAATGAGAGGCCCTGTAGATCGGAGAACCACTCCTGCCTGGATCACGCTAGAGCGACCAGAAGTAGGTTTCCTCCTTCTTGCTTGAACTTCCATTTTACTCTGGGCAGGAGTGACACCGGAGGGAACACATACGGCAGCCGAAAGTTCCATGGGATTGACAGAGCATCCACAAACGCTGCTTGGGGATCCATGGTCCTTGCTCCGAAGACCGGAACTTTGTGATTGTGTCGAGACGCCATCAGGTCCACATCTGGAAGGCCCCACTTGTCCACGAGAAGTTGAAACACCTCTGGATGGAGTCTCCATTCTCCGGTGTAAACGTCCTGACGACGGAGAAAGTCCGCTTCCCAGTTTAGGACCCCCGGAATGAACACTGCGGATATAGTAACATAGGCCCTCATTCCGAGTTGATCGGTCGCAAGGCGAATTTAGCAGAGTTACACACGCTAAGCCGCCGCCTACTGGGAGTGAATCTTAGCTTCTTAAAATTGCGACCGATGTATTCGCAATATTGCGATTACTAACTACTTAGCAGTTTCAGAGTAGCTCCAGACTTACTCTGCCTGTGCGATCAGTTCAGTGCTTGTCGTTCCTGGTTGACGTCACAAACACACCCAGCGTTCGCCCAGGCACTCCCACCGTTTCTCCGGCCACTCCTGCGTTTTTTCCGGAAACGGTAGCGTTTTCAGCCACACGCCCCTGAAACGCCGTGTTTCCGCCCAGTAACACCCATTTCCTGTCAATCACATTACGATCGCCGGAGCGAAGAAAAAGCCGTGAGTAAAAATACTTTCTTCATAGTAAAGTTACTTGGCGCAGTCGCAGTGCGAACTTTGCGCATGCGTACTAAGCGGATTTTCACTGCGATGCGATGAAAAAGAACGAGCGAACAACTCGGAATGAGGGCCATAGTATCTGAGGTTGAAAAAAAGACAATTGTCCATCGAGTTCAACCTATTTGTGGTCTCCTATGCATGATGATTTGACTAAAATTTCTGACTGATGCTGCTGTCAGGCGTTGCATTTTATCCCTATATATAGTAACTATAATGCATGACTATGCACCATACCCCTGGATTCCTTATCCATTAGGAATTTATCTAACCCATTCTTAAAGGTGTTGACAGATTCCGCCATTACAACTCCCTCGGGCAGGGAATTCCAAACACGTATTGTCCTTACCGTGAATTAGCCTTTACGCCGTATTGTGCGGAATCTCCTCTCCTCTAACCTGAGCGAGTGTCCATGAGTCCTCTGTGTTGATCTAACCAAAAACAGGTCCCGCGCAAGCTCTGTGTATTGTCCCCTTATATATTTGTAGATGTTGATCATATCCCCTCTTAGTCTCCGCTTTTCCAATGTAAACATGCCTAGTCTTTCAAGCCTTTCCTTATATTCCATCGTCTCCATGCCCTTAATTAGTTTGGTCGCCCTCCTCTGTACTTTTTCTAGCTCCAGGATATCCTTTTTGTAGTACGGTGCCCAGAATTGTACACAGTTTTCAAGGTGTGGCCTCACTAGTGATTTATATAATGGGAGTATAATACTCTCGTCCCTAGCATCAATACCCCCGTTTTATGCATGCCAATATCTTATTAGCCTTCTTTGCTGCAGTCCTACTTTGGGTACTACTGCTTAGCTTGCTATCTATGAGGACACCCAAGTCCTTTTCCAGTACAGAATCCCCTAATTTAACCCCATTTAGTAGGTAGGTGTATGTATATGGCTGGCAGATGGCGGTCTGCCCACTGAAGAATTCGTGATACTTCCCTCATTGCCATGCGGCTTCGAGTGCCGCCCTGATGATTGATGTATGCCACCGTGGTGGCGTTGTCCGATTGTACTTGAACAGGTCTATTCTGTATTAGATGCTGGGCCATTGTCAATGCATTGAACACTGCCCGCAGTTCCAGAATAATTATCGGGAGTAGAGACTCCTCTCCTTGGTCCACCGACCTTGAAGAGAGAGTGTTGTTCCAACACCGCTCCCCAACCTCTCAGACTGGCATCTGTCGTCAGCAGGACCCAGTTGGATATCCAGAAGGGACGGCCCCTGCTCAATCGTTGGTCCTGAAGCCACCAGCTCAGTGACAGACGGACCTCCGGAGACAAGGAGATCATGTGAGATCTGATCTGGTGAGGCAGGCCGTCCCACTTGGTCAGAATTAAACTTCTGCAGAG
Organism: Pseudophryne corroboree; assembly: GCF_028390025.1. Classification (NCBI taxonomy): domain Eukaryota; kingdom Metazoa; phylum Chordata; class Amphibia; order Anura; family Myobatrachidae; genus Pseudophryne; species Pseudophryne corroboree. The sequence goes on along the minus strand of NC_086447.1, from coordinate 741,082,242 downwards.
GGCGAGAATGGAATTGAGCGTACTCCACCATATCGAAAGCAGACACCATGAGACCTAGCACTTGCATTGCTGATGTATCGACACTTGCGGACGAGATAGGAAGCATCGAATCCTGTCCTGAAGCTTCAGGACTTTCTCCTGAGACAAGAACAACTGTTGGTTGTGAGTGTCCAATAACGCTCCCAGGTGTACCATACACCGAGCAGGAACCAGGGAGGATTTCTTTCAGTTGATTAGCCACCCGTGGGCTTTCATGAACTGGACCGTCAGATCTAGATGACACAGGAGAAGTTCTGGGGAATTTGCCAGGATCAACAAATCGTCCAAGTATGGTAGGATCCTAACCCCTTGACGGTGGAGTGTAGCAGTCATGACCGCCATTACTTTGGTGAAAACTCTGGGAGCAGTTGTCAAACCAAAGGGTAACGCCCGAAATTGGTAATGAAGGTTGCCCACCGCAAACCTCAGGTACTGCTGATGAGACACTGCAATAGGAATATGCAGGTAGGCATCCTGTATGTCCAGGGAGACCATATAGTCCCCTGGCTCCAAGGCCAGAACAATAGAGCGCAGAGTTTCCATACGAAACTTGGAGACCCGCACATACTTGTTCAAGGACTTCAGATTGAGAATGGGCCGCGAGGACCAGTTCGGTTTCGGGACTAGAAACAGCGGAGAATAGTACCCGTTACCTCTCTGAGCCAGAGGCACCTGTACTACCACTCCTGTGGTCAGGAGGGAATGTACCACCGAATGCAGAGTGTTTGCCTTTGTCGGGTCCAGAGCAACAACTGTCAGGCAAAATCGATGAGGGGGTCGATTCTTGAAGGGTACGGCGTAACCTCGAGTGACGACTTCCCTTACCCAAGCATCAGAAGTGGTCTTCAACCATTCCTGGGCAAAACCTAGAAGTCGGCCCCCCACCCTGGGATCCCCCAGAGGGAGACCCGTCCCATCATGCCGCAGTCTTCTCAGTTTTGGAAGAAGGCTGACGGGCAGGCCAGGCCCGCTTTGGTCTGGGCTTGGCAGGTCTGGAAGCACAAGCTTGCTTTGGGTACGCCTGACCTTTTGCTTTACCTGGAGGACGAAAGGGCCTAGGGAAAGTACTTTTAGCCTTCTGTGTGGAAGGAGCCGTACTAGGTAGGCAAGCTGTTTTAGTAGTAGCCAGATCAGCCACAATCTTATTGAGGTCTTCTCCAAACAGAATGTCTCCTTTGAAAGGAAGCACCTCCAGGGCTTTCTTGGAATCCATATCCACCGACCAGGATCTCAACCAAAGGATACGTCTGGCCAACACGGACGTAGTAGCAGCCTTGGCCGCCAGCACCCCGGCATCGGAGGCCGCATCCTTAAAAGGTACAGAGAAGCCGTGGCAATATAAGAGAGTAATTGTCGAGCATGCTCAGATGCGTTGGAAGGCAGCTCCGCCTTTAGCTCCTGAGCCCACGCCTCAACAGCTTCAGCAGCCCATGTTGCTGCAATGGTTGGCCTATGCACAGCCCCCATTAGGGTGTAAATCGCTATCAAACAACCCTCCACACGTCTATCCGTTGGTTCCTTCAGAGAGGTGACGGTAGTTACTGGCAGAGCAGAGGAAACTACCATGCGTGCCACATGAGAATCTACAGGCAGAGGAGTTTCCCAATTTTTACATAGCTCTGCAGAGAGAGGATAGCGAGCCAACAGTCTCTTATGCGGTGTGAATTTCGTTCCCGGATTTTCCCAGGATTCCTGATGTATGTCAGCCAGGTGTTGAGAATGAGGAAAAACTTGTTTAACCACTTTTACGTTTACATCTGTCCGGATTTTTAGAGACAGCCGCAGGCTCAGGTTCATCAGAGACCTGAAGAATGAGCCTAATAGCCTCAATCAAATCAGGGACATCAACCATTGACTTCCCTTCCCCATCAGAAGCATCTGAGTCCGTGCCTATGGGGTCGGTATATGCACCATCCTCCTCAGAGGATGTGTCCGGGATAGCAGTGGATTGTGAGGAGGTAATGGCCCGCTTAGAAGACGTCTTAGTCTTAGGTGGGCGAGAAGGAGATTTAGATTTAGTCAGTGACCGGTTGCTGTAAATGAGTGGAGATTTGATCTGCCCATGGCGGATTAACTGCAGGGACCATAAACTGCTGCAATGGCACAGGTGGTCCCACAGGGGGCGCCAGTTTAGTTACAAGCATGTTTAACAGCATGGAAAAAGGTAGCCCAAGGTTGGTCATTTGTTGCCCCCGGTGCTACAGACCCAAGGGGGGTAAGGAACCCTCCCTGAACCTGAACTCTCTGCTGCCAAATTTTCCTCCAAAATGTCTACAGCATCACCACCACGCAATGTGGGAGAAGCCCCAGCTCCATTGCCTAGTGTAGCTGACATAATAAGAAGCACAATATCAGGCAACCTGGTACAATTCTTAGCAGCAATATACCTAGCAAGAACTCAAAGTGTAGTGTGACTTTCCTGTCAGCACAAACCGGGAATCCAAGAGGGCAGCACAGGCGGTGTAATGGCTAGCATTACTGCCTCACAGCACTGAGGTCATGGGTTCGATTCCCACCATGGCACTAACTGTGTGGAGTTTGTATATTCTCCCTGTGCTTGCGTGGGTTTCCTCCCGGTACTCCGGTTTCCTCCCACAATCCAAAAATATACTGGCAGGTTAATTGGCTTCCAACAAATTAACCGTAGCGTGAAAGTGTGTGATTGTACATGTGGTAGGTAATATAGATTGTAAGCTCCACTGGGGCAGGGACTGATGTGAATGGCCAAATACTTTCTGTAAAGCACTGCGGAATATGTGTGCGCTATATAAATAACTGGTAATAAATAAATAAATATATGGTGACTATCACAAAGAAAAAAAAATAATAGGATTTTAATACCTACCGGTAAATCCTTTTCTCTTAGTCCGTAGAGGATGCTGGGGTCACTTCAAGAACTATGGGGTATAGACGGGATCCGCAGGAGACATGGGCACTTTAAGAATTTCAAAGGGGTGTGAACTGGCTCCTTCCTCTATGCCCCTCCTCCAGACTCCAGTTATAGGAAATGTGCCCAGGGAGATGGACATTTTCGAGGAAAAGGGATTTATTGTTAAACTAAGGTTAGATACATACCAGCTCACACCTCAAGCACGCCGTACAACATGGCATTCAACACAACGAAAGTCAACGGCATGAACAACATCAGCAACAGGCTGACTATAAACGTAACACAACATGTGTGTAACCATAACTAATAATTGCAGATTCAGTACGCACTGGGACGGGCGCCCAGCATCTTCTACGGACTCAGAGAAAAGGATTTACCGGTAGGTATTAAAATCCTAGTTTCTCATACGTCCTAGAGGATGCTGGGGTCACTTCAAGAACCATGGGGTTTATACCAAAGCTCTAGAACGGGCGGGAGAGTGCGGATGACTCTGCAGCACCGATTGACCAAACATGAGGTCCTCATCAGCCAGGGTTTCAAACTTGTAGAACTTCGCAAAGGTGTTTGAACCCGACCAAGTAGCCGCTCGGCAAAGTTGTAATGCCGAGACCCCCCGGGCAGCCGCCCAGGACGAGCCCACCTTTCTGGTAGAATGGGCCTTCACCGACTTCGGTAACGGCAATCCAGACGTAGATTGAGCCTGCTGAATCGTATGACAGATCCAGCGCGCAATAGTCTGCTTGGAAGCAGGAGCCCCAATTTTGTTGTGAGCATACAGGACAAACAGAGCCTCTGTTTCCCTAAACTGAGCTGTTCTGGCCACATACATTTTCAAAGCTCTGACTACGTCGAGAAACTTCGATTCCAGCAAGGTGTCAGCAGCCAACGGCACCACAATAGGTTGGTTCAAGTGGAACGACAAAACCACTTTCGGCAGAAACTGCTGACGAGTCCGCAACTCTGCTCTATCTTCATGGAAGATCAAATAAGGGCTCTTGTGAGACAAGGCCGCCAATTCAGACACCCGCCTGGCGGATGCCAAGGCCAACAGCATGACCACTTTCCAAGTGAGAAATTTAAACTCCACCTTTTGTAAAGGTTCAAACCAATGAGATTGAAGGAATTGCAACACCACGTTACGATCCCACACTGCCACAGGAGGCACAAAGGGAGGTTGGATGTGCAAACACGCCTTTCACAAAAGTCTGAACTTCTGGAATTGTTTTTGGAAGAGAACCGATAATGCTGAAATTTGTACTTTAATGGAGCCCAACTTTAGGCCCGCATCCACACCGGGTTGTAGAAAAATGGAGAAAACATCCTAACTGAAATTCTTCCATAGGAGCCTTCTTGGATTCACACCAGGACACGTATTTTCTCCAAATACGGTGGTAATGTTTAGACATTACTCCTTTCCTGGCCTGAATAAGAGTGGGGATGACTTCCTTGGGAATACCCTTTCGGGCTAGGATCCGGCGTTCAACCTCCAAGCCATCAAACAAAGTCGCGGTAAGTCTTGGAACACGCACGGCCCCTGCTGTAAACAGATCCTCCCTCAGATGAAGACGCCAGGGATCTCTTATGAGTAATTCCTGAAGATCTGGATATCAAGTCCTCCTTGGCCAGTCTGGAACAATGAGGATCGCTTGAACCTTTGTTCTTCTTATGATCTTTATCACTTTTGGAATGAGTGGAAGCGGAGGAAATATGTACACAGACTGAAACACCCACGGTGTCACTAGGGCGTCCACTGCTATTGTTTGAGGGTCTCTTGACCTGGAACGATATCTCTGAAGTTTCTTGTTGAGGCGAGACGCCATCATGTCTATTTGAGAAATTCCCCAAAGACTTGGCGCTTCTGCGAAGACCTCTTGATGAAGACCCCACTCTCCTGGATGGAGATCGTGTCTGCTGAGGAAGTCTGCTTCCCAGTTGTCCACTCCTAGAATGAAGATTGCTGACAGAGCGCTTGTATGCCTTTCCGCCAAACTGAGAACCTTTGTGGCCTCTGCCATAGCCGCTCTGCTCTTTGTTCCGCCCTGGTGGTTTATGTACGCTACTGCTGTTATGTTGTCTGACTGAATCAAGACGGACTGATTGCGAAGAAGATGTTCCGCTTGCAGAAGGCCGTTGTGAATGGCCCTTAACTCCAGAACTTTTATGTGTAGACACATTTCCTGGCTTGATCATCTTCCCTGGAAGTTTCCCCCCTGTGTGACTGCTTCCCAGCATCGGAGACTCGCATCCGTGGTCACAAAGATCCAGTCCTGGATCCCAAACCTGCGTCCCTCTAGGAGGTGAGAGCTGTGCAGCCACCACAGGAGTGAGATTCTGGTCTTGGAAGACAGGGTTATCCTTCGGTGCATGTGCAGATGGGACCCGGACCACTTGTCCAACAGGTCCAACTGAAACACTCTGGCATGGAATCTGCCAAACTAAATGGCCTCGTAGGCCACCACCATCTTCCCCAGTAACCGAGTGCATTGATGGACCGATACTCTTGGCGGTTTCAGGATTTGTTTGACCAGGTTCTGAATTTTCAGAGCCTTTTCCACTGGAAGAAAAAATAAGACATTAAACCTACCGGTAAATCTTTTTCTCCTAGTCCGTAGAGGATGCTGGGGACTCCGTAAGGACCATGGGGTATAGATGGGCTCCGCAGGAGACATGGGCACTATAAAGAACTTTTGAATGGGTGTGCACTGGCTCCTCCCTCTATACCCCTCCTCCAGACCTCAGTTAGAGAAACTGTGCCCAGAGGAGACGGACAGTACGAGGAAAGGATTTTTGTTAATCTAAGGACAAGATTCATACCAGCCCACACCATCCACACCGTATAACATGGAATATACGAACCAGTTAACAGTATGAAACAAAACAGCATCAGCCCGAGACTGATCAAAACTGTAACATAACCCTTATGTAAGCAAAAACTATATACAAGTCTTGCAGAATTTAGTCCGCACTGGGACGGGCGCCCAGCATCCTATACGGACTAGGAGAAAAAGATTAACCGGTAGGTTTAAAATCTTATTTTCTCTTACGTCCTAGAGGATGCTGGGGACTCCGTAAGGACCATGGGGATTATACCAAAGCTCCAGACTGGGCGGGAGAGTGCGGATGACTCTGCAGCACCGATTGAGCAAACAGTAGGTCCTCATCAGCCAGGGTATCAAACTTGTAGAATTTAGCAAAAGTGTTTGAACCCGACCAAGTCGCCGCTCGGCAAAGCTGTAATGCCGAGACGCCTCGGGCAGCCGCCCAAGAAGAGCCCACCTTCCTAGTGGAATGGGCCTTTACCGAATTTGGTAACAGCAATTCAGCCGTAGAATGGGCCTGCTGAATCGTGTTACAGATCTAGCGAGCAATAGTCTGCTTAGAAGCAGGAGCGCCAACCTTGTTGGCTGCATACAGGACAAACAGCACCTCTGTCTTCCTAACCCGAGCCGTTCTGGCTACATATATTTTTAAGGCCCCGACTACATCAAGGGACTTGGAATCCTCCAAGTCCTTCGTAGCCACAGGTACCACAATAGGTTGGTTCATATGAAACGATGAAACCACCTTAGGCAAAAATTGAGGAAGAGTCCTCAATTCTGCTCTATCCACAGGGAAAATCAGATAGGGGCTTTTGTGAGACAAACCCGCCAATTCAGACACCCGCCTTGCAGATGCCAAGGCCAACAACATGACCACCTTCCAAGTGAGAAATTTCAATTCAACCATTTGAAGAGGTTCAAACCAGTGAGATTTTAGGAACTGTAACACTACGTTAAGGTCCCATGGTGCCACTGGAGGCACAAAAGGAGGCTGTATGTGCAGCACTCCCTTCACAAAAGTCTGGACTTCTGGGAGAGAAGCAAATTCCTTCTGAAAGAAAATTGATAGGTCCGAAATCTGTACCTTAATGGAGCCTAATTTTAGGCCCATATCCACTCCTGTTTGTAGAAAGTGGAGAAAACGGCCCAGATGGAAAACTTCCGTAGGAGCATTCTTGGATTCACGCCAAGATACATACTTTCTCCAGATATGGTGATAATGTTTAGCCGTCACTTCCTTTCTAGCTTTCATCAGAGTAGGGATGACTTCTTCCGGAATGCCTTTCCCAGCTAGGATTCGGTGTTCAACCGCCATGCCGTCAAACGTAACCGCAGTAAGTCTTGGAACACGCAGGGCCCCTGTTGCAACAGGTCCTCTCTGAGAGGAAGAGGCCATGGATCTTCTGTGAGCATTTCCTGAAGATCAGAATACCAGGCCCTTCGAGGCCAATCTGGAACAATGAGTATTGTCTGCACTCTTTTTAGTCTTATGATTTTCAATATCTTTGAGATTAGTGGAAGAGGAGGGAACACATAGACCGACTGAAACACCCACGGTGTCACCAGGGCGTCCACTGCTACCACCTGAGGGTCCCTTGACCTGGCGCAATACCTCCGAAGCTTCTTGTTGAGGCATGACGCCATCATGTCTATTTGAGGAAGTCCCCACTGACTTGTTATCTCTGCAAAAACTTCTTGGTGAAGTCCCCACTCTCCTGGATGGAGATCGTGTCTGCTGAGGAAGTCTGCTTCCCAGTTGTCCACTCCCGGAATGAAGACTGCTGCCAAAGCGCTTAGGTGATTTTCCGCCCAGCGCAGAATCCTGGTGGCTTCCGCCATTGCCACTCTGCTCCTTGTTCCGCCTTGGCGGTTCACATGAGCCACGGCTGTGACGTTGTCTGATTAAATCAGTACCGGAAGGTCGCAAAGAAGATTCTCTGCCTGACGTAGGCCGTTGTATATGGCCCTCAATTCCAGTACGTTGATGTGTAGACAAGCCTCCTGGCTTGACCATATCCGCTGAAAGTTTCTTCCTTGTGTGACTGCTCCCCATCCTCGGAGGCTCGCCTCCGTGGTTACCAGAACCCAGTCTTGAATTCCGAACCTGCGACCCTCTAGAAGGTGAGCACCCTGCAGCCACCACAGGAGAGACACCCTGGCCCTGGGGGATAGGCTTATTTTCTGATGAATTTGAAGATGGGACCCGGACCACTCATCCAGAAGGTCCCACTGAAACATCCTCGCATGAAACCTGCCGAAGGGGATGGCCTCGTAGGTCGCCACCATTTTTCCCAGTACTCGAGTGCATTGATGGACTGACACTTTTCGGTTTTAACAGGTCTCTGACCATGTTCTGGAGTTCCTGGGCTTTTTCCATTGGGAGAAAAACCCTCTTTTGTTCCGTGTCCAGAATCATGCCTAAGAAAGATAGCCGAGTTGTTGGAACCAACTGTGACTTTGGTAGATTGAGAATCAAGCCATGTTGCTGCAGCACACTCAGGGAGAGCGCCACGCTTTTCAGCAACTGATCTCTCGATCTCGCCTTTATCAGGAGATCGTCCAAGTATGGGATAATTGTGACTTCCTGCCGGCGCAGGAGCACCATCATTTCCGCCAGTACCTTGGTGAAAATCCTCGGGGCCGTGGAACGCCCAAACGGCAACGTCTGATACTGGTAGTGACAGTCCTGTACAGCGAATCTCAGGTACGCCTGATGAGGGGGATATATGGGGATATGAAGGTATGCGTCCTTTATGTCCAGTGACACCATAAATTCCCCGGGTGTAGTATGGCTGACCGGCGGTCTCCTGACCGCCGGTCAGCTTACCGACGCCGGGATCCCGGCGGGGAGGGGCGAGTGCAGCAAGCCCCTTGCGGGCTCGCTGCGCTCGCCACGGGTTCTATTCCCACTCTATGGGTGTCGTGGACACCCACGAGTGGAAATAGTCCCTGTTGGTCGGCATGCCGACCATCGGGATAGTGAGCCGTCGGGCTCACAGAGGAGGTCATGTGACTGTCGGTCAGCTGACCGGCGGTCACATGAATCCCACCCAATCCCCCCCCCCCCCTCCAGGAGATAAACGCCCGGAGCGATTCCATCTTGAATTTGAACTTTTTCAAGTACAGGTTTAGGGATTTTAAATTTAGAATGGGTCTGACCGAGCCATCCGGTTTTGGGACCACAAATAGGGTTGAATAGTACCCCTTCCCTGTTGATCTAGGGGAACCTCGACAATAACCTTGTTATTGACACAGTTTTTGAATTGCAGCTAAAACTATCTCCCTCTCTGGGGGAGAAGCTGGTAGAGCCGATTTGAAAAACCGGCGAGGAGGCATGTCTTCGAATTCCAGCTTGTAGCCTTGGGATACAATTTTCAAAGCCCAAGGATCCACGTCTGACTTAACCCAGACAAGGCTGAAGAGTCGAAGACGTGACCCCACCGGCGCCGACTCCCTCAGTGGAGCCCCAGCGTCATGCGGTGGATTTAGTAGAAGCCGGGGAGGACTTCTGCTCCTGGGAACTAGCCGTAGCACGCAGTTTTTTCCCTCTTCCCTTACCTCTGGCGAGGAAAGAGGAGCCCCGACCTCTTCTGGACTTGTGCGACCGAAAGGACTGCATCTGATATTGCGGCGTTTTCTTTTGCTGTGGGGAGACATAAGGTAAAAAAGTAGATTTGCCCGCGGTAGCTGTGGAAACCAGGTCAGCGAGACCTTCCCCAAATAAATCAATAAATCCTCACCTTTGTAAGGTAAAACTTCCATGTGCTTCTTTGAGTCGGCATCACCCGTCCATTGACGGGTCCACAGGGCTCGCCTAGCAGAAATCGCCATGGCGTTGGCTCTCGAACCTTGGAGACCAACGTCTCTCTGAGCGTCTCTCATATATAAGACTGCGTCTTTAATATGACCTAAGGTCAATAAAATGGTATCCCTATCCAGGGTATCAATGTCAGTTGACAAAGTATCCGTCCAAGCCACAACAGCGCTACAAACCCAAGCCGACGCTATTGCCGGTCTGAGCAAGGCCCCCGTATGTGTATAAATAGATTTTAAGGTAGTTTCTTGCCTGCGATCAGCAGGATCCTTAAGGGCTGCCGTGTCTGGAGACTGTAGCGCCACCTTCTTAGATGAGCGCGTTAACGCCTTGTCCACCCTGGGTGAGGATTCCCACCGTAACCTGTCCTGCGCAGGGAAAGGATACGCCATAAGAATTCTTTTGGGAATCTGCAGCTTCTTGTCTGGAGTTTCCCAAGCCTTTTCAAATAATGCGTTCAGCTCATGAGATGGGGGAAAGGTTACCTCCTTAAACATGTGTACCCTCTTGTCAGGGACAGAGGGTTCATCTGTGATATGCAAAACATCCTTTATTGCAATAATCATATAATGAATACTTTTGGCCACCCTTGGGTGTAACCTCACATCATCGTAGTCGACACTGGAATCAGAATCCGTGTCGGTATCAGTGTCTGCTACTTGGGACAGAGGACGTTTCCGAGACCCTGAAGGGCCCTGTGACACAGCCAAAGCCATGGATTGATCCCCTGTTCTATCCCTGGACTCTGCCTTGTCCAACCTCTGATGTAATAAAGACACATTTGCACTTAAAACATTCAGCATATCCAACCAATCAGGTGTTGGCGTTGCCGACGGAGACGCCACAATCATCTGCTCCACCTCCTCCTTAGATGAGCCTTCCGCTTAAGACATGCCGACACACACGTACCGACACCCCCACACACTCAGGGATATATCTATATGGAGACAGTTCCCCAATAAGGCCCTTTGGAGAGACAGAGAGAGAGTATGCCAGCACACACCCAGCGCCAACTGACACTGGAAACCAAATTCCCAGACAAAACAGCGCTTTTATATAAATATATGAATATACACTCACCAATAAAAAGCGCCCCCCCTCTTTTTTTGCCCTCTGTCACCGTGTTCAGCAGGGGAGAGTCCGGGAGCCAGCTTCTCTGCGGTGTGCTGTGGAGAAAATGGCGCTGGTTAGTGCTGGAGGATCAAGCTCCGCCCCCTCAATGGCGGGCTTCGGTCCTGCTCAAATTTCCTATACTGGCGGGGGATTATAGAATATACTGCCTCCGCAGCCTCTCTATATACATAGCCAGTCCCTAGAGGTTTATAATTGATGCCCAGGGCGCCCCCCCTGCGCCCTGCACCCATCAGTGCCCGCTGTGTGTGTTGTGTGCGTTAGCAATGGCGCGCAGCATTACCTCAGAGAAGATCTGAAGTCTTCTGCCGCCTTTGAAGTCTTCTTTCTTCTTATACTCACCCGGCTTTTATCTTCCGGCTCTGTGAGGAGGACGGCGGCGCGGCTCCGGGACGAACGGCGAGGGTGAGACCTGCATTCCGACCCTCAGGAGCTAATGGTGTCCAGTAGCCTAAGAAGCAGAGCCTATCATTTAAGTAGGTCTGCTTCTCTCTCCTCAGTCCCACGATGCAGGGAGCCTGTTGCCAGCAGTGCTCCCTGAAAATAAAAAACCTAACAAAATTATTTTTTCAGAGAAACTCAGGAGAGCTCCCCTGTAGTGCATTCAGTCTCCACTGGGCACAGGATCTAACTGAGGTCTGGAGGCGGGGCATAGAGGGAGGAGCCAGTGCACACCCATTCAAAAGTTCTTTATAGTGCCTATGTCTCCTGCGGAGCCCGTCTATATATGGTCCTTACGGGGTCCCCAGCATCCTCTAGGGCACAGGTTCTCAAACTCGGTCCTCAGGACCCCACACGGTGCATGTTTTGCAGGTCTCCTCACAGAATTACAAGTGAAATAATTAGCTCCACCTGTGGACCTTTTCAAATGTGTCAGTGACTAATTAATACACCGGTGCACCTGCTGGGTTACCTGCAAAACATGCACTGTGTGGGGTCCTGAGGACCGAGTTTGAGAACCCCTGCTCTAGGATGTAAGAGAAACTCTCTGTAATTCTGTGTCCAGAATCATTCCCAAAAACGACAGCCATCTCGTCGGAACCAAGCAAGTTTAGGAGCCAACCATGTTGCTGCAAAATTATCAGGGATCGCATAATGTTCTGCAGTAATTGTTCCCTGGATCTTGCCTTTATCAGGAGATCGTCCAAGTACGGGATAAATGTGACTCCTTGCTTGCGTAGGAGAACCATCATTTTGGCCATTACCTTGATGAAAACCCTCGGAGCCGTGGACAGACCAAACGGCAACGTCTGAATTTGGTAATGAAAATCCCGAACTGCAAACCTCAGGTAAGCCAGATGTGGGGGATAAATGGGAACATGTAAGTAGGCATCCTTTATGTCTACCGACACCATAAAATCCCCCTCCTCCAGACTGGAGATCACTGCCCTGAGAGATTCCATCTTGAATTTTAATTTTTTTTAAGTAGAAATTGAGAGATTTGAGGTTCAGGATTGGTCTGACTGAGCCGTCTGGCTTCGAATAAAAGCCTTCTCCCTGTTGTGATGGGGGAACCCCGACAATGACTTGATTGTGACACAATTTTTGTATTGCGGCGCATACCACCTCCCTGTCTGGAAGAGAAGCTGGTAAGGCCGATTTGAAAAATCGGTGAGGGGGAACGTCTTGAAACTCCAGTTTGTACCCTTGGGACACTATTTCTAAGACCCATGGGTCCAGGGCCGAACGAACCCAGAACTGACTGAAGAGCCTGAGACGTCCCCCCACCGGTGCGGACTCCCGCAGAGGAGCCCCAGCGTCATGCGGTGGACTTGGAAGAAGCCGGGGAGGACTTCTGCTCCTGGAAATCGGCCACGTCCTGTGATCGTTTACCTTTTCCCTTTCCTCTAGTAGCAAGGAAGGAAGACCCCTGGCCCTTTCTGTATTTATTGGGCCGAAAGGACTGCATCTGATAGTGGTGTGCTTTCTTTTGTGGTGCAGACACATAAGGTAAAAATGATGACTTACCCGCGGTAGCCGTAGATACCAAATCAGCAAGGCCGTCACCAAACAATACACCACCTTTATATGGAAGAGACTCCATAGCTTTCTTAGAGTCAGCATCAGCATTCCATTGATGAATCCACAATGCTCTCCTAGCTGAGACTGCCATGGCTTTGGCCCATGATCCCAAGAGGCCAATATCTCTCGCAGCTTCCTTTAGGTAGACTGCAGCATCCCTGATAAGACCTAGTGTCAAAAGAATGCTATCCCTATCCAGGGTATCCATTTCAGATGACAAGTTATCTGCCCACTTTTCGATAGCACTACTCACCCACGCAGATGCAATGGCTGGTCCGAGTAGCGTACCCGTGGTGACATAAATGGATTTCAATGTATTTTCCTGTCTACGATCCGCAGGATCCTTTAGGGCCGCCGTGTCAGGGGACGGAAGAGCCAGCTTTATGGACATCCGTGACAGAGCTTTGTCCACAATGGAGGGGTGACTCCCATTTTTCCCTATCCCCAGAGGGAAACGGATACGCCACTACAATCCTTTTGGGAATCTGAAACTTCTTGTCAGGATTTTCCCAAACCTTTTCACAAAAACGTGTTCAGTTCATGAGAGGGAGGGAATGTTACCTCAGTTTTCTTCCCTTTATACATACAGACCCTAGTATCAGGAACAGTAGGGTCCTCAGTGATCTGTAATACATCTTTTATAGCCACAATCATGTACTGAATGCTCTTTGCCAGTTTTGGATCTAATCTGGCATCACTATAGTCGACACTTGAGTCAGTGTCCGTGTCGGTATCCGTGTCTGCCAGCTGGGCAAATTAAAGTTTTTGTGACCCCGAGGGGGTCTGGACTTGAAACAACACATCCTCTACGGATTTCTTCCAAGCCTGGTTCTGAGACTCAGATTTATCCAATCTTTTATTTATCAGAGCCACATTAGCATTCAAGGCACTCAAAACATTCAGCCAATCCAGTGTCGGCGGTGCAGACAGGGTCACTCCCACAGCTGTTTGTGTCCCTAACATAGTCTCCTCCTGGGAAGAGCACTCCGCCTCAGACATGCCAACACACGTGCACCCACCACACGCAGACACACTGGGCCTATAGGGGACAGACCCACAGTAGAGCCTGTCAGAGAGACACAGAGGGAGTATTGCCAGCTCACACCCCAGCACCTAATCCCGGACTGAAAACACCACAGAAGATGTCCCAGACCTGCAGCGCTTTTATAAGTTATATATAATGCACCAAAACAACTGTGCCCCCCCGTTTTGCGCCCTGTTACTTGTACAGCAGTGTGAGGAGGACCAGCGTCTCTGCAGCCTTGTGTAGAGAAAATGACACCGGGCTGTGTGCTGTGAGGGCTAAGCTCCACCCCCGTAATGGCGTGCTTCAGACCCACTCTTTTTGAAAACTTTTTTTTATACTGGCGGGGGTCCGTACAGTGCCCTGACACTTAGTCCGCTCTTGCCAGGTAGTTATTTGAGGCTGAAATGCTGCCCAGGGCACCCTTCCCCCACGCCCTGCACCATGTAGTGCCGCTGAACGTGGGAGCATGGCGCGCAGCGCGGCTGTTGTGCGGTACCTCAAAGCAGTCACTGAAGTCTTCTGATCTTCTCCTCACCTGTCTTCTGACTTCTGGCTCTGCAAGGGGGGTGACGGCGGTCTCTGGGAACGAGCATCTAGGCATACCTAGCGATCAGACCCTCAGGAGCTAATGGTGTCCTGTAGCCAAAGAAGCAGAGCCTTTAAACTCACAGATGTACGTCTGACTTCTCTCCCCTAAGTCCCACGAAGCAGGGAGACTGTTGCCAGCAGTTCTCCCTGAACATAAAAAACCTAACAAAATTAGTTTTTCAGAGAAACTCAGGAGAGCTCCCTCTCCTCTGGGCACAGGATCTAACTGAGGTCTGGAGGAGGGACATAGAGGGAGGAGCCAGTGCACACCCATTCAAAAGTTCTTTATAGTGCCCATGTCTCCTGCGGAGCCCGTCTATACCCCATGGTCCTTACGGAGTCCCCAGCATCCTCTAGGACGTTAGAGAAACTCTCTGTAATTCTGTGTCCAGAATCATTCCCAAAAACGACAGCCATCTCGTCGGAACCAAATGTGATTTTGGCAAGTTTAGGAGCCAGTCTTTTCAGAGAAACTCAGTAGAGCTCCTCAGTATGCATCCAGTCTGCCTGGGCACAGATTCTAAACTGGAGTCTGGAGGAGGGGCATAGAGGGAGAAGCCAGTTCACACCCCTTTGAAAGTCTTAAAGTGCCCATGTCTCCTGCGGATCCCGTCTATACCCCATGGTTCTTGAAGTGACCCCAGCATCCTCTAGGACGTATGAGAAATACACAGCAAGTATATCTTGTGAAATACCTAGATTATTTAGAAAAACCTGAAACACTTTGCCCCTCAGGTTACAGAATATAGGAGTAGCACGCCGAGTGAAATACTCGATATGGCAACCACGCAGCAGCTACATGCACACACACACACACACACATATATAGTCACAAGCGAACCATGCAGAAATTATACACCATAAATCTGCACTGGACTAGCAATACAAAGTAATACTCAGCATAGCTATATATGTACAAAGTAGATATAACAAAACACAGCAGATACTGGATGTATATTAGTGTTCACTCTAGGTGTCTTTCACAGGGCGCTGCGCCCTGCCCCTTTTTTAGACACCTGAATGCCGCCCTGCCAGTTTGTGTGCGCCCTCCCGCCCCGCACTTTGCTGCCCGCCGGACCCCGCCACGCCGCCGGACACATTACTGCAGTATGATTACTGCAGTGTGCTTAATCACACTGTCTTCCTGCATGAGAGACAGAGACCTCCGCGGCCCCCTCGTCCGTCCCGTCCTTAGTTGTCAGCCGCCGCATCTCCCCTCCTCTGCGAGAGACAGGAGGGCTGGGTTTGCCTCTCCTGCCGAGGCAAACCCAGCCCTCCCTCCTCTGTGTGCATGGCCAGACACCCGCGGGCAGCCCCCATCTCCCACCAGCCAGTGCCACTGGCCAGCGTACCCACCTACCGGAGTGTGACCCTCAGCTGCCAGAGTGAGTAGAAATACACAAAGTAATGTACATGTATTTTAATGCATTGCCATATCCTGCCCCCCACCCCCACCCCCTGCATGTGGCCCCATTTACCCCCAGCCTTTGTGTGTGGCACACTTTACCCCCCTCACCCTGGTTTGTTCCCCCCCCCCCCGTGTGTGTGTGACACCTTGTGCCCTCCTGCCACCCCCCCCAACCCCCTGTGTGTGGCCCCACTACCCCTTGTCTTATGTGTGTGCGGAACCATCTACATATATAAACACGGTGACTTTAAATTTTAGTCCATGGAGGCCCCCTGCTCTTTAGTGCCCCTGGCCTCCCAGAGCCTTAATCCAGCTCTGCATGGATCAGTGTGGTGGCCATTTTCAACTAGCTCCGCGGTGTGTGAGGGGGGAAGCAGTGCGATCAACTCCCGCAGCATCAGCCCCCAGTAAGTAAAATTGGCAGAAAAAAAAGCGGAGATCAAAAATGTGCCCTACCTGGTGCAATGCGTCTCGGTGCTCTCTACCTGGTGCAATGCGTCTCGGTGCTCTCTACCTGGTGCAATGCGTCTCGGTGCTCTCTACCTGGTGCAATGCGTCTCGGTGCTCTCTACCTGGTGCAATGCGTCTCGGTGCTCTCTACCTGGTGCAATGCGTCTCGGTGCTCTCTACCTGGTGCAATGCGTCTCAGTGCTCTCTACCTGGTGCAATGCGTCTCAGTGCTCTCTACCTGGTGCAATGCGTCTCAGTGCTCTCTACCTGGTGCAATGCGTCTCAGTGCTCTCTACCTGGTGCAATGCGTCTCAGTGCTCTCTACCTGGTGCAATGCGTCTCAGTGCTCTCTACCTGGTGCAATGCGTCTCAGTGCTCTCTACCTGGTGCAATGCGTCTCAGTGCTCTCTACCTGGTGCAATGCGTCTCAGTGCTCTCTACCTGGTGCAATGCGTCTCAGTGCTCTCTACCTGGTGCAATGCGTCTCAGTGCTCTCTACCTGGTGCAATGCGTCTCAGTGCTCTCTACCTGGTGCAATGCGTCTCAGTGCTCTCTACCTGGTGCAATGCGTCTCAGTGCTCTCTACCTGGTGCAATGCGTCTCAGTGCTCTCTACCTGGTGCAATGCGTCTCAGTGCTCTCTACCTGGTGCAATGCGTCTCAGTGCTCTCTACCTGGTGCAATGCGTCTCAGTGCTCTCTACCTGGTGCAATGCGTCTCAGTGCTCTCTACCTGGTGCAATGCGTCTCAGTGCTCTCTACCTGGTGCAATGCGTCTCAGTGCTCTCTACCTGGTGCAATGCGTCTCAGTGCTCTCTACCTGGTGCAATGCGTCTCAGTGCTCTCTACCTGGTGCAATGCGTCTCAGTGCTCTCTACCTGGTGCAATGCGTCTCAGTGCTCTCTACCTGGTGCAATGCGTCTCAGTGCTCTCTACCTGGTGCAATGCGTCTCAGTGCTCTCTACCTGGTGCAATGCGTCTCAGTGCTCTCTACCTGGTGCAATGCGTCTCAGTGCTCTCTACCTGGTGCAATGCGTCTCAGTGCTCTCTACCTGGTGCAATGCGTCTCAGTGCTCTCTACCTGGTGCAATGCGTCTCAGTGCTCTCTACCTGGTGCAATGCGTCTCAGTGCTCTCTACCTGGTGCAATGCGTCTCAGTGCTCTCTACCTGGTGCAATGCGTCTCAGTGCTCTCTACCTGGTGCAATGCGTCTCAGTGCTCTCTACCTGGTGCAATGCGTCTCAGTGCTCTCTACCTGGTGCAATGCGTCTCAGTGCTCTCTACCTGGTGCAATGCGTCTCAGTGCTCTCTACCTGGTGCAATGCGTCTCAGTGCTCTCTACCTGGTGCAATGCGTCTCAGTGCTCTCTACCTGGTGCAATGCGTCTCAGTGCTCTCTACCTGGTGCAATGCGTCTCAGTGCTCTCTACCTGGTGCAATGCGTCTCAGTGCTCTCTACCTGGTGCAATGCGTCTCAGTGCTCTCTACCTGGTGCAATGCGTCTCAGTGCTCTCTACCTGGTGCAATGCGTCTCAGTGCTCTCTACCTGGTGCAATGCGTCTCAGTGCTCTCTACCTGGTGCAATGCGTCTCAGTGCTCTCTACCTGGTGCAATGCGTCTCAGTGCTCTCTACCTGGTGCAATGCGTCTCAGTGCTCTCTACCTGGTGCAATGCGTCTCAGTGCTCTCTACCTGGTGCAATGCGTCTCAGTGCTCTCTACCTGGTGCAATGCGTCTCAGTGCTCTCTACCTGGTGCAATGCGTCTCAGTGCTCTCTACCTGGTGCAATGCGTCTCAGTGCTCTCTACCTGGTGCAATGCGTCTCAGTGCTCTCTACCTGGTGCAATGCGTCTCAGTGCTCTCTACCTGGTGCAATGCGTCTCAGTGCTCTCTACCTGGTGCAATGCGTCTCAGTGCTCTCTACCTGGTGCAATGCGTCTCAGTGCTCTCTACCTGGTGCAATGCGTCTCAGTGCTCTCTACCTGGTGCAATGCGTCTCAGTGCTCTCTACCTGGTGCAATGCGTCTCAGTGCTCTCTACCTGGTGCAATGCGTCTCAGTGCTCTCTACCTGGTGCAATGCGTCTCAGTGCTCTCTACCTGGTGCAATGCGTCTCAGTGCTCTCTACCTGGTGCAATGCGTCTCAGTGCTCTCTACCTGGTGCAATGCGTCTCAGTGCTCTCTACCTGGTGCAATGCGTCTCAGTGCTCTCTACCTGGTGCAATGCGTCTCAGTGCTCTCTACCTGGTGCAATGCGTCTCAGTGCTCTCTACCTGGTGCAATGCGTCTCAGTGCTCTCTACCTGGTGCAATGCGTCTCAGTGCTCTCTACCTGGTGCAATGCGTCTCAGTGCTCTCTACCTGGTGCAATGCGTCTCAGTGCTCTCTACCTGGTGCAATGCGTCTCAGTGCTCTCTACCTGGTGCAATGCGTCTCAGTGCTCTCTACCTGGTGCAATGCGTCTCAGTGCTCTCTACCTGGTGCAATGCGTCTCAGTGCTCTCTACCTGGTGCAATGCGTCTCAGTGCTCTCTACCTGGTGCAATGCGTCTCAGTGCTCTCTACCTGGTGCAATGCGTCTCAGTGCTCTCTACCTGGTGCAATGCGTCTCAGTGCTCTCTACCTGGTGCAATGCGTCTCAGTGCTCTCTACCTGGTGCAATGCGTCTCAGTGCTCTCTACCTGGTGCAATGCGTCTCAGTGCTCTCTACCTGGTGCAATGCGTCTCAGTGCTCTCTACCTGGTGCAATGCGTCTCAGTGCTCTCTACCTGGTGCAATGCGTCTCAGTGCTCTCTACCTGGTGCAATGCGTCTCAGTGCTCTCTACCTGGTGCAATGCGTCTCAGTGCTCTCTACCTGGTGCAATGCGTCTCAGTGCTCTCTACCTGGTGCAATGCGTCTCAGTGCTCTCTACCTGGTGCAATGCGTCTCAGTGCTCTCTACCTGGTGCAATGCGTCTCAGTGCTCTCTACCTGGTGCAATGCGTCTCAGTGCTCTCTACCTGGTGCAATGCGTCTCAGTGCTCTCTACCTGGTGCAATGCGTCTCAGTGCTCTCTACCTGGTGCAATGCGTCTCAGTGCTCTCTACCTGGTGCAATGCGTCTCAGTGCTCTCTACCTGGTGCAATGCGTCTCAGTGCTCTCTACCTGGTGCAATGCGTCTCAGTGCTCTCTACCTGGTGCAATGCGTCTCAGTGCTCTCTACCTGGTGCAATGCGTCTCAGTGCTCTCTACCTGGTGCAATGCGTCTCAGTGCTCTCTACCTGGTGCAATGCGTCTCAGTGCTCTCTACCTGGTGCAATGCGTCTCAGTGCTCTCTACCTGGTGCAGTGCGTCTCAGTGCTCTCTACCTGGTGCAGTGTGTCTCAGTGCTCTCTACCTGGTGCAGTGTGTCTCAGTGCTCTCTACCTGGTGCATTGTGTATAGGAGGTTCTACCTGGTGCAGTGTGTATTAGCTGCACTACTGTGTGAAAAACAACGCCCCTAAATTTTTGCTGCGCGCCTTCGGCACGAACTGTCCATTCTTTAGCATGTGGGAATGGGAGGGCCAAGCATTATAGTACGTACCTAATTTTGCCCTTCTAACTGAAAAATGTGCCCTCCCGAATGAAAAATGTGCCCTCCCAAATGAAAAATGTGCCCACCCCGTGATCAGCACCCTGCCCTAAAAAATTCCTAGAGTGAACACTATATATCACAGTGTGTTTGTACCACACAACCCTGAATGTATGCACTCTTTCTTAAGTATTCTACCTGTCAAAGGACAGTGTTAGTTAAGTGTCCTGTAAAATGCACAGCGCTGGCGCGCAGGCGGCTTTACAGAGGAGGATTTTCCCCAGCAGTCCCAGGAACAGCGCAGCTCCGTGTGATGGTGGCTGACAGGGAGTGAGGGAGAGATATGCAGCTCGAGGGCGGAAACATTTACCCAAATGGCACCATGGGGCTGGGGGAGGGGCTACAGGTTAGGCCTTATTCCCCTGCTGGCTTCTCCACCGGGCACTGCGGGCTGTAATAAAACGGGGTTTTATGAAGAGAAAAACCCCTACCTGTGCCCCAGTGACTAGTGGAGCGGCTGCCCTTTAGTGTCCACAGCCGCGCCGGACTGCGATAAAAGCGGGCCAAAGAGATCCTTTACCTCCCCTTGTACCTGCGGCCACGCGATCCCGGATGTCAGCGGCGAGTGTGTGAGACTAACAGAAAGACACTGGAGCCTCCGCTGTAGTTACCCGGCAACCAGGGCGCAGGAGTATACAAACTGAGCTCTTGTGCACGGAGGCGGGGTTATAGAGGAGGCGGCGCTGTGCATCTTTGGAACAGTCAAAGCTTTGAGCCTGTTGGTGCCTCGGATCAAGATCCTACTCTACACCCCGATGTTAATCCTTGTGGAGCCCAGTGTACCCGCCAGCAGAAAGTATGCGCGCGTGCTCTCAGCAAGGGGGCGTGGCCTCAATAAAATGGGCATGTCTCGTTAAAATGGCCGTGGCCTCGTCTGAAAAGACTACCTTACACCCCAGTTTTTTGACCTTGCCCCGACAGATCACAGCGACCACAGGAAAAAAAGAAAAAAAAATTATATTATGCCATACACCGCAATGCC